>NC_082655.1:82926847-83115137 GCF_028023285.1 Balaenoptera ricei | reverse complement strand
TCATCTTTTCCAAGAAATAGAAATAAAAATTAAAAATGTTAGAAAGAAACTGCTTAAGGTCTTTTTTTTTTTAACATCTTTATTGGAGTATAATTGCTTTACAATGGTGTGTTAGTTTCCGCTTCATAACATAGTGAATCTGTGTGACACTATGAATGCTTGTAATATTTCTACTCTTAATAAATAGAACTTTTAGGGCTTCCCTGGTGGTGCAGTGGTTAAGAATACGCCTGCCAATGCTCGACCATGGGTTTGAGCCCTGGTGGTCCGGGAAGATCCCACATGCGGCGGAGCAACTAAGCCCGCGAGCCACAACTACTGCAGCCCGCGCGCCTAGAGCCCGTGCTCTGCAACAAGAGAAGCCACCGCAATGAGAAGCCCGCCCACCACAACGAAGAGTAGCCCTCACTCACCGCAACTAGAGAAAGCCAGCGCGCAGCAACAAAGACCCAACACAGCCAAAAATAAAAAAAATAAAAAATAAAAAAATTTATAAAAAAAAATAAATGGAACTTTTACAAAAGGTTCATATCACTAAGTTATAAAGAATGAAGTAGAAAAATCTCAGGTTCTGAAAATAAGAAACAGAAGATAATAGTCTAATTGACTTGTATAGGACAAGTGGTTTAATAATTACAGGTTTTAAATAAAGTTATAATAAATGAACATGCAAAGACTTCTTTTCTTAAATCCTTTAACTGGCTTAAGAAAAGCCACCTGAGACCACAGAGCATCTAAAATCAAGTACTGTGTCACAAATGAAATCAAGACTTCTTCAATAATTCATTAGTAAAGGGTGTACCTACATACGTGGAAAACCACAACTCAAAAAGACATTCCACTTTTATTTTTCTCTAGGCGGATGAATCAATTGCTTCTGGCACATTTAATTGGTGTTTTGGGGCATAATTTTCAGAATTGAAATGCTTAGTAAATTACTCAGGAGAGAGACTTCTCTCCTCAGTACATTATTTAATACTTAGCCTCTTTTTTTTTTTTTTTTTTTTTTGGGTCATCTATGCATGGGTATTTTGTTGAGTGAATAATGATGCCTAAATCCTCTTCCTAGGCCTGGATAATAACTAGTTTGCTTTTATTTTTGAAGACTGGTTCAACCACAAATGGGTGTTTATTATTTTTACATGTGACAATGGTATTGTGATTATTTTGAAAAAAAATTTTATCTCTTAGAGCTATTTATATACTGAAATACTTATGATTAAAGTAGTATCAATAAAATGTTGGGCATACGTTTAAAAATAATTGGAGGATGAAGAGGTATATGAAAAGAGATTGGCCATGAGCTGACAATTTTAAAGCTATACTAATTTCATGACTTCTATTTGTGGCTGAAAATTTACATAATAAAAAGTAAAATTTTAAAGCTATACTAATTTCATGACTTCTATTTGTGGCTGAAAATTTACATAATAAAAAGTAAAATAACTCTAGCTGAAGGATAGTATAGTCATTTAGGCTACTTTTCAAAGACCACCTTTCCTCATTTTTCAAGAATGTATCCATACATTGGCCAGACAAAATTACAATAGAATTTCATTCTTTTCTTAGTCTTAGGTTTACAACTATAGGTTGACCAGTCTGCAGGATTTTGCCCACTGGCTCTCAGATGGAACTGAAGAAGAAGCACTTCTTATGTTTGAACCATAGAACACTCACACGCAGTCTAAGAACAAAACAAAATCCTCACCACCAATGGAGGCCTCAAACCAAAGGAACCAAAAACTAAACAGAAACCAAAAACCAAACAGCACAAGACTCAAATCAGCTTCCAAGTCTCAACTTAGCCTGTGACATCTGTTCAAGTGATGCACCTTCCAAATGAGATTTCCCTGGAATGAAAAGTCACCTAAATGGGAACCAGTTTCCCCCAAATGTACAGGGCTAAAAGGACCTCAGAGTGCATGCCAGGGGAGTTACCACACGCTGGCTGAGGTGTTGCAACGTCCCAAATGCTATTTTTCTGGTTCCCCAAAATAATCCCTTGGAGTAGGACATTCGGGGCAGTCCAGGACGGAGGAAGAGAGGAACGTCCTCAAGGCAAGGACGGCCTTGGCATCTGCTAGGATGGTCCCTCTTCCACCATCTACTCCTGCCCCAGAGTTCTAACTGCTGGGATGACTGGGGCTCAGCCTTTCCAGGCAAGGGTCCCAGGTGGTCTTGCCTCTAAAGGAATTCTCCAACCTTACACTCTCTTGAAAGAGGTTGGTGTGGAGAAAATCTCAGAGTGTCCGATCAAGTCAGGAGACCCACAGGGGCCATCCCCAAGTCACCCCACGTTGGGTACTAAATTTGATGTGGAAAACTCGACCTCTGTGCACCAGTGCCGAATCGAATCTCAGAGAGAGAGGTTTGGAGAAGTAGAAAAGAATAGCTTTACTGTTTGGCAGCCAAAGGGGGACACAGAAAACTCGTGCCCTCAAAAACTGTGTGTCCCAATGCAGGAGGATCTGGTGAGGAGTTTTACAGCAATGGTTTAAGGACACAGTTTCTCCTAAGGATTAGTGTGTGTACAGGGCCTTAACTCCCTTTAATCTGGCCTCAGATGGTCTCTTGATGAGCTTCTCTGGAATGAAGAACACTAAAATCTTCTATTTTATGGGGGGTTGTAGTTTGGCAAAGAGCCCAAAGATACTCTTACGTACATCCCTTGAGCAGAACCAGGATCCTGCCCCAAGGCTGCACTGCTGTTTCTTGACGGTTCCTCCCTTGTCTCTGCATCCCTTCCCTTCCCTGATTAGCAACTGTTCGAATCTGCCCTTTGGAACTCAAGGAAGGTCGTGGAGCCTGGAGTCTATTCCCAACAAACAGGAAACAGGAGACACGGGAAAGGCTTTCATGCCCAGGAGCCCCACAGGGCCCTGCTCGATTTCACTACCAGGCCCTGACCCTGACACTAACTATGGCCCTGAGCTGTCTAGAATGGCATGAGCTTTCCCTAAATACGAATTTCTCTCTCCCCCTAACTAAGGTCCTGATGCTGTCTCTAAGGACTGAGGCTGTCCCTAACAAAGGCCCTGATTATGTCCCTAACTATTGGCCTGAACTGTCTCTAACTAAAGCCTTGACACTGACCTTAATTAAGGTCCTTATGCTGTTCCTGAGGCCCTGAGGCTGTCCTTAACAAAGGCCCTCAACTTATCTTTAACTGAGGCCCTGACACTCTCCCTAACTAAGGACTCAGGCTGTCTCTAACTAAGGCCCTGATTCTGTTTTAACTAATGGCCTCACTCTTTCCCTAACAAAGGCCCTGACACAGTCCCTAACTAAGGCCCTGACACGGTCCCTAATAACATGAGCTGTCCCTCATTAATGCCCTGATGAGGCCCATAAATGATGTACTGAAGATGGCACTAAGGTCCTGATGATGTCACTAATGACCTAAAATGTCTCTTACTAAGGCACTCAAGTTACCTCTAACTGAAGCCCTAAAGATGTCCATAACTAAGTCCCTGACACTATCTCTAAGACCCTCAAGTTATCTTTTTTTTAAAGATTTTTTTATTGATTGATTGATTGATTGATTGATTGCTATGTTGGGTCTTCGTTTCTGTGCTAGGGCTTTCTCTAGTTGCGGCAAGTGGTGGCCACTCTTCATCGCGGTGCGCGGGCCTCTCACTATCGTGGCTTCTCTTGTTGCGGAGCACAGGCTCCAGACGCACAGGCTCAGTAGTTGTGGCTCACGGGCCTAGCCGCTCCGCGGCATGTGGGATCTTCCCAGATCAGGGCTCGAACCCGTGTCCCCTGCATTAGCAGGCGATTCTCAACCATTGCGCCACCAGGGAAGCCCCTCAAGTTATCTTTAACTGAGGCCATGACAGTGTCCCTAACAAAGAACTTGACACTGTCTCTAACTAAGGCCCTGAGTCTGTCTTTACCTAACGGCCTCACTCTTTCCCCAACTACTCCCTGACGCTGCCCCTAACCAAGGCCCTGACGGTGTGCCTAATTGCCTGAGCTCTCTTTCACTAATACCCTGACCCTGTCCATAACTAATGCCCTGATGATGTCCCTAACGAACAGCCTGAAGTGTCTCTTACTAAGGTCCTCAAGTTTTCTCTGAGGCCCTGACACTCTCCCTAATTAAGGCCTTGACACTGTCTTTAAGTAATGGCCTGATGCAGTTCCTACCTGAGATGTTGATGCTCTCACTAAGACCCTGAAGTCTCTACCTGAGAAGCTGACACTGTCTGTAACTGATTTCCTGACTTTTTCCTTAACTAACATCCTAATTTTGCCCCTAAATAACACCCTGACACTGGTCCTAACTACGGCCCTGATGCTGAACCTATCTAAGGCCCTGACAATGTCCCTAATAGACTTAGATGTCCCTCACTGTGGTCCTGATCCTGTCCGTTACTAAGGTCCTGAAGATGTGCCTAAGTACGTCTCTGACCCTGTCCTAAGGCCCTGACCCTCTTCCTAACTAAGGGCCTTGACGCTGTCTCTACACAAGGCCCTGACACTGCCCCTAAATAACGGCCTGACACTGATCCCAAGAATGGCCCTGATCCTGTCCATAACTAAGGCCCTGAAGATGTCCCTCATTAAGTCTCTGACACTGCCCTTAATAAGCCCCTGACACTGTCCCTAGCTAATGGCCTAAGCTATAACTTACAAAGTCCCTAACACTAACCCCAAGACGCTGACACCCTCCCTAACTTAGGCACTAAGGGACAGCATCAAAGACTAAGTGGTCACAAAATAGCACTCTGATTCTATTACTAAGGCCCTGAATATATCCCTAAGAAAGTCTCTGAAGTGTCCCTAACTAACGGCCTAAACTGTCTCTTACTAAGGCCCTCACGTTATCTCTGAGGGCCTGACAACACTGTCCCGAAGGCCCTGTTGCTGGCCCTAACTAATGTCCTGATGCTGAACCGGAGGCCCTGATGCTCTTCCTAACTAAGGCCTTGATGCCGATTCTACCTGAGGCCCTGAAACTGTCTGTGACTAATGACCTGACTCCTTCCCTAACTAACACCCTGATGCTATCCCTAATTGAGGCCCTGAAGATGTCCCTAATACCTTTAGGTGTTCCTCAGTATCACCCTGATCCTGTCCATAACTAAGGCCCTGAATATGTCCCTAGGTAAGTCTCTGACGCTGTCCCTAACTAAGGCCCTGATGCTGTCTCTACCTCAGAATCTGACATTCTAATGTCCTGACTCTCCCTAACTAACATCCTGACGTTGCCCCTAAGTGAGGCCCTGACATTCTTCTTAACTAAGGACTTGCCGCTGTCCCTACCTAAAACCCTGACACTGTCTGTAACTAATGACCAGACTCTTTCCCTAACTAACACCCTAGATTTGGCCCTAACTAACGCCCTGACACTGGTTCTAATTATGGCCATGATGCTGGCTCGAAGGCCCTGAAGATATCCCTAAGTAACAGCCTGAACTGTGTCTAACTAAGGCTCTCACGTTATCTCTAACTGAAGCACTGACGCTGTCCCTTATAGTCTAAGCTGTCACTAAATAATGCCCTGATCCTGTCCATAACTAAGGCCCTGAATATGTCCCTAAGTACATCTCTGATGATGTCCCTAACAGCCTGAACTGTCTCTTCAAGTTATCTCTGAGGCTCTGACACTGGCCCTTCCTAAGGCCTCACCCTGGGGTTGTCCCAGGCTGCTGGGCAGTTTTCTCTTGTCCGCATCTCTAGCCAGCTGCCTGCCATTGGCCACTCTAAGATTCTGTGATGCAGTGGTCCCACGTGGGATGTGCCTGTGTAGGCTCACCTGCGGCAGGAGAGTCATGGCCACTCCGCCCTCCAGGGGATTGCGGCTCAGGGTAGGAATCTCTCAGCCAGCGTCTGGACACAGGGTTCTGTGTCCTTGTTTGTTGTAAATCCCTTGGAGTTACCTCTAACATTTTTTAAATGGATCTCCCCCTCAGCATATTTATGATTTAAATTATTTACCAAATTAAAATTCAGGAATGACATTATTAGAATGAGCAGGAAGACACAGGATGCCCCCCCAATGATCTATTACTTGGAGGATTTAAAATTCTAATGAGAAAACACTCACTCTCCTCATCCTCTTGGGCGTCAGCACAAGGTGGGAATCAGCTGCATTCTTTATTTATCCTCTGATTTTCCAGAACCTTTCCTTCAAGGAGAAATCTCTGGGCTCTGCGGGAACTGTGAGTGGTGACCATCAGGTAAATCTGAGACTGAAAAGCAAGGGGAAAAGAGAGAGGGGAGGAGATGAGGGTTGGCGATGGGGAGAAGCAGGATGCTGAGAGACTGGGTTAGTCTCCAATGAAGCTAAGGACCACCAGGATCTGGCCCCACCGGCCTCGTCACCTGGTGTGGGGATTGGGGACAGCCAAACCACCATGGCCACTCTCAGAGAAATAAAGAAGGTGGGAGGGCACCCCTGAGAGCCAGGTTGAAAATGGTCATGCTGTGAAATAATAAGATGCCCTTTTCAGAAAAGTGAAGACAGTTCTCTTGGTTCTCAAAGACTTGCAAATACTCTGTGTCCTTCTGGAGGCATGCTGAAGACGTCAGCCTTTGAGGGCAGTAATGGGAGTGCATCTGGGCTCAAGACCATCCAGCGCGCACTCCTTGAGGGTGCTGAGGATGACCAGTGTCCACCCCTTGGGTGCTGTGGGGCCTGAGAGCCCCTGATCACCGAGGATGGGAGGGGCCGCACAGACACTCCACTGGACCACCGGGGGCTTGGCTGGTGGGCTACAGTCCTTTATCAGATACATGGTTTGCAAACATCTTGTGCCATTTTGGATGGTGGATTATCTTATTCCTTGCTCCTTTTATACACAACTGTTTTTCATTTTGAGGAAGTCCAATTCATCTATTTTGTCTTTTGTTGCTTGTGCTTTTGGTAGCAGATCTAAGAAATCATGACCAAACCCAAGGTCATGAAGATTTACTCTCATGTTTTCTTCTACGAGTTTTATAATTTTGGTTCTTGCATCTAGGACTTTGGTCCATTTTGCATTGATTTTGTATACGGGGTGAGGGGAGGTAAGGGTCCAACTTTATTCTTCTGCATGTGGGTATCCAGTTGTTCCAGAACCTGTGCTAACTGTTTGGGAGAAAATACCTGCAAATGATGCGACCAACAAGGGCCTAATTCTAAAATATACAAACAGCTCATACAACTCAAAAAAGAAAAAAAAAATCAAAAAATAGGCAGAAGGTCTAAATAGACATTTCTGCAAAGACATACAGATGCCCAATAGGCACATGAAAAGATGCTCCACATCGCTAATATTAGAGAATGCAAATCAAAACTACAGTGAGTTATCACCTCATAGTGGTCAGAATGGCCATCATTAAAATGTCTAGAAATAAATGCTGGAGGGGGTGTGGAGAAAAGGGAACCCTCCTACACTACTGGTGGGAAAGTAAATTGATGCAGCCACTATGGAAAACAGTATGGAAGTTCCTCAAAAACTAAAACTAGAATTACCATATGAACCAGCAATCCCACTCCTGGGCACATATCCAGACAAAAGTATAATTTGAAAAGATACATGCACCCCAGCATTCACAGCAGCACTATTCACAACAGCCAAGACATGGAAGCAACCTGAGTGTCCCTCAGCAGATGAACGGATATAGAAGATGTGGTACATATATGCAATGGAATATTACTCAGCCATAAAACAGAATGAAACAATGCCATTTGCAGCTACATGGATGGACCTAGAGATTATCATACAAAGAGAAGTAAGTCAGACAGAGAACGACAAATACCATATGATATCACTTATATGTGGATTATAAAATGAGACCCAAATGAACCTATCTACAGAACAAAAACAGACTCTCAAATATAGAACACAGACTTGTGGTTGTCAAGGGGAAGACAGGGGAGAGGGATAGATTGGGAGTTTGGGATTAGTAGATGCAAATTATTATATATAGGATGGATAAACAAGGTCTTACTGTACAGCACAGGGAACTGTATTCAATACCCTGTAATAAACCATAATGGAAAACAATATGAAAAATATGTATATATGTATGTATGTATATATGAATCACTTTGCTGTACAGTAGAAATTAACACAACATTGTAGGTCAACTATACTTCAGTATCAATTAGTTTGAAGGCACTTTTATAAATTAGGCCTTATTTCTCTTGTCCTTTCATCCTGGGACAAATGTATAACAGAAACTAACCTGGATTACTCCGGGATGAACTCATATCACACAGAACTTTAATTGTTGAACAAACCATGAATATCAGTTACACCATGGGATGCCCTGATTCAATATGAAGTTTGTATACCTTGTATCCAGCCTGCAGAATCCACTAAATTTGGAAATTCAAACTGAAATGAAGCCACCTATCCCATGACTTCTCCACAATTAGTTATACAACATCAATTGGAAACCATATACAATCAAATGAATGCAGACAGAAACAACTATAGCCTTCCTTTTTTTTTTCCTTTTAGATAAAGATGGTATTTAAGGTGATGTCTTGGGCCGTTTCAGGGTGTTACGCAATTTCCTGGGTATCTGCCATGCACACAGGAGGTACACACGTTAGTTAACTTGTTTGTGCAACTATATGAAGGTAGTTAATACCACAAAACTGTATACGTAAAGTGAATTAAATGCTAAAGTCATGTTTTGTATTTCTAATGACAAAGAAAAAAAAAGTGTAGCACTGATATTTGTTACAAAAATGAACATTAAAAACATTCTTAGTGAAAAAAGCCATACAGAAAAGGCCACCTAGATCCCATACTCATCTTGTCTGCTTCAAATCCATCAAGGCTGTCCAAATGAGGGGGAAACTCAGTAATGGTTCCAGAAAAAGAAAACTGGATCAGGATGGAAAAAGACATTTTCATACAGTTGGGACAGCAGGTGAAAGTTGAAGTGGCGCTGAGTATTAAATTATAATGTGGACATCAGGATTTCCTCATTTAGGGGTATGTGCTGGTTCCTTGGGCAAAACACATTGAGCATTTTGTGTGAAGTGGCAAATGTGAGTACTTTTTGCCATTATTGCAACTTTTCTGTACATTTTAAATTACTGGAAAGTAAATGACTTTTCTAGACAACCATGTCAGTATCATGCCAGAAAATCAGATAAGACAGACATCAAATTTTGTTATAGAGGCCAAGACTCACCCAGACCAAGTTCAACCAAAGTTGTGATACTTATTTCCCTTGTAGGAGTCCGCATGGTATTAAGAGGCACCGTGGGAAGAGTATATTAGTAGCTACCATGTCTTGGGTCCTGTGGATTACCTGTGGTGCAGTAGAAACTGAGATTTTAGTATTGCAATTTTTCACATTACTTCAAAAAATATGTTAAAAAATAAATTCAGTAAAGTTGCAAAATATGGAATCAATATACACAAGTCAGTTTTGTTTCTATACACTAATAATGAACCACCAGCAAGAAAAATTAAGAAAACAATCCCATTTACAATTCCATCAAAAAGAACAAACTATTTAGCAATAAATTTAACCAAGGACATGAAAGACCTATACTCAGAAAACTATAAAGCATTGATAAAGAAACTGAACACACAATAGAAAACAATATTCCATGCTCATGCATCAGAAAAATTATAATTATTAAAATGTTTATTCTACCCAAAGCCATCAACAAACAGTGCCAGGAAAACTAGACACCAGACTCCAAAGAACGACACTGGTCACCATCTACACGGCACATAAAACTAACTAAAAGTGCACAGTATTCCACATTAAACCCTTTCTCTCCTGAGGCCCCTGAAGATGCGCCCCACCCACCCAGCAGTCAGCTGCACAGGAAGATTCTCCACACTTGCTCATTTTTTCCTCTTGTGGAGTCTCCTCACCAGTGGCTCCTGAGAAAACCCAGCTCCTGTCAGTGTGGACAATGCCTCATGGTCCAGAAGCCTCAGCCCTGACAGGAGACAAAGCTCCTGTCTGCTTGTCACGGAGCAAAGTCTGTGGGCAGGGTGCACCTGTGCCCTCAGGGCCAGACAGGTGGGTTCGGCGCCCCCTGTGGGACGTCAGAGAAGAGCCGGGAGCCCGCACTCACAAACCCAGAGGCCTCATCCGGAAGGCAGTTCTGCTGTATATACTAAGTTTGGAAATCCAAACTGAAATGGAGCCAAGTATCTCACTGTATCTTCTCAAAAGATGCTTAAGGAGCAATTAATTACAAACCATATGTAATGAAATGAATGTAGACACAAACTTTACAACTTAAACCAAAATTCACTCAAAATTGCCCATAGACAAATTTAAATTACCAAACTATAAAAGTCCTAGAAAAAAAAAAGATAATCTACATGACTTTGGGTCTGGTGACCTTATTCAGAAAACCGGAAGACAAACCACAAACTGCAAGAAACTACTTCTAAAACACATATCTGATAAAGGATTTGTACTCAAATTATGCCAACAACGCCATTAAAATTTGGTAAAGATTGAAACACACACCTGGCCCAAGAAGATAAACAGGCAGTAAATAAGCATACAAGAATATACTCAAGATGCTGGTGGAATGCATGTACAACCAACTTTGGAAGACAGTTTGGCAGTTTTTTCCAAATCTAAAAAGTCTCACCTTAGGATCCGAGAAGTGTACCTCTTGTATTTAGACAACTGCTTTGAAAAACTGTGTTCAAACCAGAACTAGCATCAAGTAATGCACAGCAGCTCTATTCATAATGGCTAAAAACTTAAAGATATCAGGATGTCCTTCTGTAGATGAATTCATAAGCAAATTAGGGCACATACATGTCAAGGGGAGAAGAATACACCACCCCAAAATATGCCCATTTGACAAAAGGATTATTTTGGACTGATTAATTTAAGAAACAGCAGACCCAGGAGAATCTTTCAAAACCAAGTAGAAAATGCCCTTTTAGGAGGTAAATTTACATTTATTAAGGATCTCTCCATTTATAAGGGTATGTCCCTCTCTGGACCAGGAATTGAATGATGACTAAATATCAAGAAAAGCTTGTTGGGACTTCCCTGCTGGTCCAGTCGTTAAGACTCCATGCTCCCAATGCAGGGGACCAGGGTTCAATCCCTGGTCAGGGAACTAGATCCCGCATGCTGCAATTAAGAGCCCGCATGCCGCAACTAAAGATTCCACAGGCCACAACTGAGACCCGGCACAGCCAAATAAATAAATGTTTAAAAAAATAAAAGCTTGTCAATGAAATAGGCCTGTATGTAAATCTGTGTAACAACCATACCCTTGTTTACTGGGCTTTGACTAATAACATCCCTTAAATCGCTTCCTCCATTCCCTAACATCTTTCTTTTGTTCTCAGCAGAAGATAGCATTTAAGGTAATGGCTTGGGCCATTTCAAGGAGTGACTCAGTTTTCCTGGGTATCTTTCAAGTATACAGGAGGTACGCATGGTATATATTAAACTTCTGATTGTTTTCTCCAGTTCATCTCTTTTTCATTACAAGGGAGATCTCAATAAAGAACATAGAAGTGTAGAGGGAAAACTATTTTTCCTCTCATATACATGCAACGCAATAGTATTCAGAGATATAAAGGAATGGACCATCAACCCGTGCAAAAAAAAAAAAAAAAATAGATGCATCTAACACTTGCATTGCTAAGTGAAAGAATCCAGTCTGAAGTGCTACACACTGTATGACCTCATTTATATGACATTCTAGAAAAGGCAAAACTGACAATGGTAAACAGTTTATGGAATATGTGGTTGAAATAGTCCATATGATACTTTAGTGGTGAATACCTGTCACTATGCATTTGTCTACACCCACAGATTTTTACAACCCAACAAGTAATTTACAATCTATTCAAACTTAGCTACTTAGGATATGGGAGTGTCAAAGACTGGAATACAGAACGTAACAAAGAATCTAACTGATTCAGAAATGTATGAAAAAACTCACTGTTGGTAGTGGGACAAATGGGCTGACCTAAGTTAACTTTGGAAATGTACAGAATCTGTAGGCCAAAGACAGTGTGCCATACATACACAGTGGACTCTATGTTCTTTCCATGAGGGGTAGTAGCTAACAGTACCGAAACTACTATATCAGTAATCAAGTGGAACAAGCACTGAATTTAATAAATGACAAATGGTGGAAGCCAGGTTTCTTACCACTGGAGTGGGATGTTACAGTCAAACAAAGGGAGAAGGTTACAATATCCATGTCATAACAGATCCGGTTGGAGACATCAGTATAAACTATCTTTAGCCTAATAGAGATACACATAGTTCCACATGGAAATCTTTATAATTATGGGTATATGCATAGGCTGGGATACATGCACATATTTCCATGCACTGTCAGCTGAGTATATTTAGCTCCCACGTGTAAGTTTTTAATACCATTCTCTAATAAAAGGAACAAGGGCTCTTTGAAGAAAGGGCTGATGCTAGGACTGAGACAGTAAATATATGAAGCAGGATAATCTGAAAATATCAGAAAGTAAAGAAGTACCAAAAATTTTAAAAACCCACAAAAGGAAAATTATGTAAAATGAAAACAGGAGCAAATGGAAAAAGCTCTCAACAGCCAGAGCAAGAACTAAGTAAGCAGTCTAATAATGTAGTGCTGGATTATAACCAAAAGTTTACAATAATTATTCACGTGTCCAAACTGGTAAAAATAAATTACATAGTTTTTGATGAATGGTGTTAAATAGAAATCTCCTATGCAGAAAGCTTCTAAGCAATGTATATAGCCACTCAGCTGTCCATCAAGGATGTGAAGCTAACCCCTCTCTCCTCAAGTGTGGGTTCTGCATTATGACTTCCTCCTCAATAAGACACACAGGATGGACATGGGGAAAAAATTAACCTCACTGTGGGAAAACTTGACACACACTACTTCAGCTAGGTGACCAAAGTTAAGAATATAAGTGAGAAGTTTCCTTAAGAGCCTGTCCTCTTGATATATAGTGAAGAGGAAGCACTTCACCTCTGTGGTCTGCTTTTTCAAAGCCAAGTCTAACCACGACAAAACCACCAAGCAAATCCCAGTGCCCGGCAGTCTATAAAATACCTGACCAGTCCTCCTCCACACTGTCAAGGTCATGGAAACAAGGAGAGTCTGAGCAACTGTCAAAGCCCAGAAGAGACTAAACAGACATGATGACCCCATGTCCTTTGAGATCCTGGAACAAGGAAAGGTGTAACAAAGGGAACATGAATAGGGACTTCACTTAATAATAAAGTGTCAATATTTGTTCATTATTTGTCATGATTCTGTAGAAAATTAGACAGGAAAGATTAAAAGTCAAATAAGAGAAACCTACTGTAACAAACTGGAAATCTAGAGGAAAAGGGGGATTTCTTTGTAAAAACACATTACCAAAATGCACCCTAAATTAAGGAAAATACAAAAAGACCAATTAATCACTGAGGAACCTCTTCCCCATACTGGTTATCCTATCACTGTTCCAGGGTTTCCCTCTCCTGGGACAGGGAAGGAACAGGGACAGAGCTGTTTGGCAGCTCCCCTAGTATATGACCCCACCCAGTGTCTTCATCTCCCCCAGCCATGCCTACCCAGTGAGGACACCTGAGGAAGGATCAGGGATTATTGTTTCAGATGTATCAACCAGGACTTTTTCTTTTCCCAGCGACTGGACACACTTACTGAAGTAAAATAAATTAGTATTTATTGTAAGGGTAGAAATAAATTAATACTTGCAAATGGCAAGTTGAAGAATGGGTTTGGACCTGGCAGGTCCAGTGGCTCACACTGTCTCAGTGTGACCTTGCTTCTCTCCAAAACTTTGTCCTGCTCAGTGCCTTTGGGGGACCCCATTCACAGGCACAGGCTCTCTCACTGCCCTTGGGCCAACAGCAATTCTAGGCTGACAACCACTCACCATCCATTTTCCGAGAAAGAGTTTCTCCTTTTCTTGGATTCCAAGAAAGTCATGGTTTTAAATGCCTTTGATCTGGCTTGGGTTGCATTCTCATCCTTGGCCCATCACCAGAAGATGGAAAATGGGACTGGCTAGATGTGGGTTGTAAACCCATCTTCGAGCTGGGTGGAACATGGGCTTATCCTTCTGCAACTGTTTGGACTGGAAGCAGGTGAGATGTAATTCCCAAAGGAAAACTGAGGCACTTGGGCCTGAGAACAGATGCTGGCTGGCAGAAAGCAACAGATTCTAAGTCAACGACAGCTCACTGCACAGCACAGAATCTGACACAAAAGGAAGAAAGGGGTTCACTCAGGTTCAGGGGCTGCAGCTACTCATCCAGTGCTCTTACTGTCCTCCCAAGACTGCAAGAAGTTCTTTCACTTACTGAAAAGTCAGGATCTTTGGTGGTGGTAAACTCAAGTCTCTTTCCTTGGGCATCAGGTCCTCACATCTCAGAGGCGGGCCCAGAACAGCCCATGTGCCCTCAGAAGACACACAGACCTCATTCCTGCCCCTGAGAGGTGGGAGCCCTTGAGTTATGCCATCTCCCTGGCCATATTAATTGCCCATCCCAGAAAAACAATACTGCTCCTTTTCCAGTTTCTTCTCTCTCCTTTACTAAGAGGAAGAAACCAAATGCTAGGGTGGTAAGGAAACTCTTGTGCAATGAAGTAATGGGAGGCTCAAGAATTATTCCAAGCCATGGAACCCATAATTGGCAGGCTTTCAAGGCCACATAGATGCATATGGCTCTCCAAGACAATGCAGTGTCACTGTGAACCTTCCACTGGGAGGTCCAGTTGCCCCCATATCTTTGATTCTTAATGACTATGAATGTCAAAAGTTTCTAACGACTGAAAGGACAAAGGATTGCAGGGCCATGGTCTGCTGTATGGTTGTTGTGTCAGGGACACACTCCGATGTTTAGAGGATTATTACTTCTCTTGGCAGCCTATGAGGCTGTGAGCAGGAGGCCTTTTTCTCAACCACATGCATGTTGGTAGTTGAAACTTCTCAAAGGAATGTCTACACTGACCAGGTAGCTCTTGAATTGCCCAGCATCCTGGTCAGCTCCGTAACTGTACGTGAGGGCCTGACGATGCCCAGGCTGGACTGAGCTAGAGGACCACAGATGTCTGCCTGGATAGTCAGAGGTCAAGGGCTCTCCTGCCCGAGACCTGATCATCTATTCATGCCCACTCAGATGGGACAAAGGATGCCTCCAGAGCCAGGAGGGCCCCACCAGCCCTTAAGAAGGCAGCATCTGGGGGCTGGCAGGTCACTGCACCCAGTCCTGTATAAATCCACACATGTCCACTGAGTGCCCTGCTGTCTGGGCTGTGCTGGAACCTGGGGCTGCCCAGGCAGACTAGGGCCAGCATCACCCTTCCCAGGTGGGAGGGCAGAAGGAAACCATGCATGACTTCTGACACCCTCCCCAATCCTTGACAGAGGTTGAGGTGGATGAGAAACAGTCCGAGACAAGAACAGACATTTCATTCTTCTCTCAGAGCCCAGGACTGGGGGAAGGGAGGCCAGAAAAACAGCTACTGACCTCAGCTCCCTGACTCCTGTTTGACCCTGGGCAAGTCCTATCCATTCTGGAGGCTTCAGAGAGAAGGAGAGGGGAAGGCAATGAGGGTCAACTGTGCTTAAACCTAACTCTAACCTTTACCCTAAGAACCCTAACCTCTAACCTTAACCCCCTAACAACCCTAGCCCCAGACCCTCGCCCCTGACCCTTTAACCACAACCCTCTACCATAACTCTCCAACCATGACTCTCCAACAATGACGCATAACCCTAAACCGTGAACCCTGAACCCTCACACTGACTCAACCCCAGGCCTAAATCCCGGCCTAGTGGGTACTGAGGGATGACTGTATGAACTCTCAAATAAACCAAGGAATTAAATCTTCCTGACCATGAATTTAGCAATGGTTTCTTAGATTTGACAGTAAAGCATAAGAAATGAAAGAAAAAAATAGATAAATTGGATTTCCTCAAAATTACAAACCTTTGTGCATCAAAAGAGGTTATCCAGAAAGTAAAAAGACAGCCCACAGAATGGAAGACAATATTGGCACATTATATATCTGATAAGACTCTTTACCTAGGATATACCCAGGGCTTTTACAACTCATCAACAAAAAGACAAACAATAAAATTTATGAAACAGACAAATGGCTTGCATGGACTGCTCTCCAGGCAGGACATACAAATGGTCAACAAGGACATGAAAAGATGTCAAACATCAGTAGTCATGATGAAAATGCAAATTAAAGCCACAATGTGATGCCCCTTCACACACACTAGAATAAAAATAAATTTTAAAATATATAAATAAAAATAACAAATGTTGGCAACAGTGTAGAGAAATTGAAACCCTTAAAAGTTACTTGTGGAGATGTACAATGGTGCAGTCTATGTGTACAAAACTTTAGCATTTACTCAAAAATATAAAATATAATTACCATGTGGTTCAACAACTCCACTCCGAGATATATACCCAAAAAATGGAAAACAGGTGTTCAAACAAAAACTTGTACACCAATTATTCATAGCAGCACTGTTCACAATAGCTCAAGGTAGAAAAGATTTAAATGTCCATCAGCAGGTAAATGGATAAGCAAAATAAGGTAGATCCATAAGCTGCATTATTCTGTCATATAAAGGAATAAAGTAAAATTATACAGTCGCTGTGGAAAACTCTATGGTGGCTCCTCAAAATCATGGAAAATGTATGATCCCTTGATTCCACTCCAGGGTGTACACCCAAAATATTAGAAAGCAAGGACTGGAACAGATATCTGTACCCCATATGCATAGCAACATTATTCACAATAGCCAAAAGGTGGAAGCTACACAACACATCCTTCAACAGATGAATGGATAAGTACAGTGTAGTATATACACAATGGAATATGATTCAACCCTTAAAACTAAGGTAATTCTCACACAGGCTACAAAGTGGATGAACCTTGACGTCATTATGCTAAGTGAAACAAGCCAGACACAAAAAGGACAAACGTTCTATGATTCCACTAGTATGAGGTATCCAGATAAGTCAAATTCAAAGACAAAGTAGAATAAGGTTGCCAGGGGTTGAGGTGAGTTAGTGTTTAATGGCTACGGTTTCACATGGGGAAAATAAAGTTCTGGAGATGGATGGTGAGGATATTTTTACAACAATGTGAATGTAGTTAATGCCATAGAACTGTATACTTAAAAATGGTTTAAATGGGGCTTCCCTCGTGGTACAGTGGTTAAGAATCCGCCTGCCAATGCAGGGGACATGGGTTCAAGCGCTGGTCCTGGAAGATCCCACATGCCGCAGAGCAACTAAGCCCACGAGCCACAGCTACTGAGCCCTCGTGCCACAACTACTGAAGCCCATGAGCCTACAGCCCGTTCTCCACAACAAGAGAAGCCACTGCAATGAGAAGCCTGCACACGGCAACGAACAGTAGCCCCCTCTCGCTGCAACTAGAGAAAGCCTGCACACAGCAACAAAGACCCGACACAGCCAAAAAATAAAAAATAAAATAAAAATTTTTAAAAAGCTTTAAAAAAATGGTTTAAATGGTAAATGTTTTGTGTTTTTAATCACGATGGAAAAAATGAATGAAATAATGATCAATGTTACAATGTGGATAAACACTGAAAACATCCTAAGTGAAAGAAGCCACACAGAAAAACCACCCAGATCATGCTCATCTTGTACACTTTAAATCCAGCAAGGTTTTTAAAGTGAGGAAAAGCCCCAGTGATGGTTCCAGGAAAAGAAAACTGTATTCGAATGGGAAAATACATTTCCACAAAGCTGGGGCAGCTGGTGAAAGTTGAAGCAGGTCTGTGGATAGGATTATAATGTGGAAATCATAATTATTCCTCATTTTGGGGTTATGTGCTGGTTCCCTGGGAGAGTGGCCCTCCCACTCTCACAGGGTAAAACAAACTGGAGTATTTTGTGAATGTGGAAAACTTGATACTGCTATTTAAAATATTTTATACACTTGAAATTTACTAGAAAATAAAGTACTTACCAAAACAACCATGTCATAGCACGCCAGAAATACAGACATCAAACTCTGTTACAGAGGCCAAGCCCTACCCAGATCCAGCTCACCCGCAGTGGGGATGCCAATCACCCTCGTAGGAGTCCACATACTACGAGAGGCACCGTGGGAAGATTACATTGGGAGCCACTATGTCTTGGGTGCTGTGGGTGACATGGATGTAGCTGAAACACTGGGATTTCTGAATTCTAGTTTTCCACATTCAACGACCAAAAAACTGTTACAACTAAAAAATGAATTCAGTAAAGCTGCAGGATACAAAAAAAGAAAAATCAATGCACAAAAATCATTTGTGATTCTACACACTGATAATGAACCATCAGAAAAAGAATTTTAAAAAAAAATCCCACTTACAATTGCATCCAAAAAGATAACCAGGAGTAAATTTAACCAAGGACGTGAAGGACCTGCACACTGAAAACTGGAAGACACTGATAAAGGAAACTGAACAGACAAAAATAAATGGAAAGATACCCCGTGCTCATGGGTAAAAAGAATATTGTGAAAATATGCATTCTAAGGTGGGACTTCCCTGGCCATCCAGGGGTTGGGACTCTGCGCTCCCACTGCAGGGGGCGCAGGTTCGATCCCTGGCTGGGGAACTAAGATCCCGCATCCTGCATGCCACATGGTGTGGCCCGAAATTTTTTTTTAATTAAAAAAAAATATGCCTCCTAGCCAAATTAATGTACACATTCAATGCAATCCCTACCAAAAGTGCAATGACATTTTCCGTAGAAACAGAGCAAACAATCTTAAGATGTGTGTGGAACCACAAAGGACCCAGAAGAGCTAAAGCGACCCTGAGGAAGGAGAACGGGCTGGAGGCATCTCACTCCCTGACTTCACACTTCATTATGAAGCTACAGTCCCAAAAAAGTGTGGAATTGGCACAAAAATAGGCACACAGACCAGAGGAACAGAGCAGAGAGCCCAGGAATCAACCTACAGGTATGTGATCAGTTAATTCACAAGAAAGGAGCCAAGAACATACACCAGGGAAAGGACAGTCCTCTCAATAAACGGTGCTGGGAAAACCGGATGCCACACGCAAAAGAACAACACTGCACTCTGTCTACACCACACACAAAAGGGGCCAAAAACCCAGTTTTCCACATCAAGCCCCTCCTCTCCTGGCTCCTCTGAAGACAGACACCCTCAGCGGACAGCCACGTACAGGAACCTTCTGCCCACTTTTCCTCACCTTTTCCCTCAACAGCGTCACTTCCCGGCAGGTCCTGAGGAGACCAGGCTCCTGTCAGCATGAACTGGACCCCACAGTGTCCCAAAGCTGAAGCCCCAGGGGGTCCTGAGGAGACCCGGCTTCCGTTCGTGTGGACTCGACCCCGGCTTGTCCCGAAGCCCGGCCATCAGTGTGGACTCAGCCCCGCCTGTCCCAGAAGCCAAAGCCCCAGCGGGTCCTGAGGAGACAGGGCTCCTCTCAGCGTGAACGTGAACAGCATGATCTGAACAGACATCCCACCAAAAAAGATATACAGATAGTAAAAGTCATACAGAAACAAGCTCAACATCATATACCATTAGGGAATTACAAATTAAAATCGTGAGATATCACAGCACACCTATTAGCACTGCTAAGCTCCAAAAATATGACAATAGCAATGGCTAGAGGGTGAGGAACAAAAGGAGCTCTCCCTCATAGCTGGGGGGATGCATGTGCAGCCACTTTGTAAGACAATTTGGCAGTTTTTTCCAGAGCTAAACAAGTCTCACGTTGGGATCCAACAATCATGCTTCCAGTATTCAGGCAACTGCTTTGAAAATCTATGTCCAAATGCAAACGAGGATGCAATTATGCACAACAGCACTTTCATAATGGCTAAAAACTTGAAGAAATCAGGATATCCTTCAAAAGATGAATGCATAAGCAAATTGGGGTATATCCATGTCAAGGCGAGTAGAATATGCCACCCCAAAATATGTCTCTCTGGCATAAGGATTATTGGTCTGCTTTGAAAAAAAAAAAAAAGGGGGCCTCCTTGGCGGCTCAGTGGTTAAGAGTCTGCCTGCCAGTGCAGGGAACATGGGCTCGAGCCCTGGTCCGGGAAGATCCCACATGCCGCAGAGCAACTAACCCCGTGCACCACAACTACTGAGCCTGCGCTCTAGAGCCCGCGAGCCACAACTACTGAGCCCGTGTGCCACAACTACTGAAGCCTGCACACCTAGAGCCTGTGCTCCATGACAAGAAAGGCCACCACAATGAGAAGCCTGCGCACCGCAATGAAGAGTAGCCCCTGCTCGCCACAACCAGAGAAAAGCCTGCATGCAGCAACGAAGACCCAATGCAGCCAAAAATAAAATAATAAATTTATTCAAAAAAACAATCTCAGAAAACTGAGATTGCCATTTTATGAAGGATATTTACAATAGAGAAGTCTCCATTTATAAGGGTATTTCCCTCTTTGCACTAAAAATAGAAGGATAATTAAATCTTAAGTAACTCTTTTCACTGGAGAAGTCCTGACTTAAATGTGCAAACACTCATACCCTTGTTTACTGTGCTTTGCATGATAACCTGCCATAAGTGGTCTTCCCCCCTTCCCCAGCATCTTTCTTCTGTTTTTAGCTGAAGACGGTATTTAAGGGGATGGTTTTGGTCATTTCAGGGAGTGACTCAGTTTTCCTTGCTATCCCCCCTGTATTCAGAAGGTATACATGTAATTAAACTTCTGCTTTTCTCCTGGTAATCTGTCTTTTATTTCAGGGGCAGGGGGGCCTCAACCAAGAACCTAGAAAAGTAGAGGGAAAATTGTTTTTCCGCGCATACACATGCAGTGGAATACTACTCAGCAGAAAGGAATGCACCATCAGCCTATGGAAAGACATGGATAAATCTTCAGTATATACTGCTACGTGAAAGCATCCAGGCTGAGGAGGCTGCACACAGTATGACCCCATTGGTGACACTCTGGGAAAAGCAAAGCTACACAGATGATAAGCAGATCATGCGGTGGGGGGTTTGAAGTATTCCATGTGACACTCTAGGATGGATACCTGTCACTATGCATTTGTCTAAACCCACAGATGTGTGTAGCCCAAGGGGCCAATCATAATCTATTCAAATTTAGTTATTTAGAATGTAGGAGTGCGGCAGGATGGAATACATAATGTGACAGAGTCTAACTGTATTATGTGGTGGCCCCCAAGCTGTAAGCTTATTCAGCTTTCTGCTCTCCGGAGAACTGCCTGTCTCTTTCTTGGTATGCACTCCTGACGCTGCGGTATTGAGCGTAAAAAAGGAAAATGGCTTGCGGCCAGTTTCGTTCCAGGTGCCTGCTCTGGATCTAAGAGCCCCTGGTTGTTCCCCAGAAGAAGGACGTGCTGCCCTGAGGGGGAAGTCTGTATCTCCAAAGAGTGGCCCATAAGGCATGCTGACGCATAGATAGTGGCGCATAGATAGTGGCGACAGAATTATGTGGAAATACAAGGTTTACTGATTTATTGTCTAATATTCGTTCCGTACTAAACCTATATATACATTCATGCTCTTTGAATAAACTTGCCTTGCAACCATCAGTTATCTTGGCCCTTCTGACCCCATACTGGTGCTTTTCAGTTCCTTACCCCTCAACGCCAGGAACATCTAGCTTTCTGCAGCCGGTCTGCGGCAAGTGGCGCCCGAACAGGGACCTGAGTGCGTGAGGCATTTCGGAAGATTTCAGGTAAGTAGAACTCTCGAGTGAGATAGTGTGGCCACAAGAAATAATTTCGTTTTTAGGACAGTAACTCGAGAAAGAGTCAGAAGTAAAATAATATGGGACAAAAGGGCTCTAAGGAGCGTGATTTATTTGCTCAGGTTTTGCTTTCAATGTTAAAAGCCCGTGGAACTAAGGTAACTACCTCACAACTTCTGGAATATTTGCAATTAGTATATGATGCTTGTCCTTGGTTCCCTGAAGGAGGATCAGTGGACTTAGCAATTTGGACTCGTGTAGGAGATGAGTTATCTAAATATCATGAAGCACATGGACCATCTTCTGTTTCAGTTTCCATTTTTAGCTTGTGGAATTTAATAAGAGATTGTTTTAATCCAATTTATGATTCAGTTCCAAAATTAACAGCTAAATCTGTAGAACATATTGCTGCAGTAGCTACTGCTCCTCCGTTGCCACCGAGGATAAAGAGTGTTAATTCACTTGATGATGATGACTTTTCTTTTGATTTAGCGGGTGAAGAAGCCAAATATGAGGCTGAAAAATATCCTGATGAAAATATTCTTCCGCGGTTACAGCAATTACATGTCTCTGTCCCTATCCCTCCTAAGCTTAGTCCTTTACAACAAACAGTACGGAGAGCTCTTAATAGAGGGGAGGATCCTTTATTCTGCTGCCCGGTGGTGGAACGACCCAATCCTCAAAATCCACAACAAAATAATCGGGAATATCAGCCTCTCTCCTTTAAGGTTTTGAAAGATTTAAAAGCAGCCTGTGCACAATATGGACCTATAGCCCCTTTCACTATTACTATGTTGGATACTATTGCAACAGAAGCATTGCCTCCAGCAGACTGGAAACCTATTGCTCGTGCTTGTCTCACTGGTGGCGACTATTTACTTTGGAAATCAGAATATTATGAAAAGGCTGCTGAACAAGCTGAAAGAAATACTGCACATAATGTGCTAGTAAATTATGAGATGTTGATTGGGGAAGGACAACATCAGTTATTACAGGATCAATTAGCTTTCCCTTTTGTGGCTTATGCTCAGATCAATCATATAGCTCTACATGCATGGAAACATTTACCTGCCTCCACTAGGACTGAAGACCTTGCTAAAATAAGGCAAGGGGCAGATGAACCTTATGCTGATTTTGTGGCTAGATTATTACAGGCTGTTAATAGAATTATTTCTGATGGTCCTTCTGGAGCAATTATCGTCAAACAATTGGCTTTCAAAAATGCTAATAATATTTGTCAAGCAGCTATACGTCCATGGAAAAGGAAAGGAAATTTAGAGGATTATATTCGAGTTTGTTCTGATATTGGATCATCTTACTTACAGGGAGCAGCTATAGCTGCAGCCCTAACTAAGGCAGGATTTGGGCCAAATGCTAAAAGTAAAAACTGTTTTAAATGTGGGAAGCCAGGTCATTTTGCAAAAAATTGTACTGTTGATATTCCTAATATGCCTGTCGTAAATTCTGTGCCTCAAGGTAAACCTCCTCCTACCACAATTTGTCCCCGATGCCAAAGAGGACGGCATTGGGCTAAAGAATGTCGATCAGTGACTCATAAAGATGGAACTCCCTTGTCGGGAAACTTCCGGAGGGGCCTGCTCCGGCCCCATCAAACAATTGGAGCAATGTCAATAATCCCCCCACAACCTGCTCCACCGCCTCCAGCTCAGACCTATGTTCCTCAGGGAATGGAATCTCCTCCCTTCAAAGGGCCACGCCAAATAGTGCAGGACTGGACCTCTGTGCCTCCACTCAATTCTTATTAACCTCGGATATGGGACCCCAAGCCCTTCCTATGGGAACTTTTGGGCCTTTACCCCAGGGAACGGTTGGTATAATCCTTGGAAGAAGTAGTATGTCTATGAAAGGCTTAACTATTATTCCTGGGGTGATTGATGCTGATTATGAAGGGGAATTAAAGGTTATGGTTCAAACATCAAAAGGATCTTTTCTTATCACTCCCGGTATGCGAATAGCTCAGCTTCTATTAATTCCATATATACCAGAAGGAAAAATTTTACAACATAACAAAAGAGGAACTGGGGCTTTCAGTTCCTCTGATGCAGTTTACTGGATTCAGCAAATTGGTAGGGAAAGACCACAATTGGTATTAAAAATAAATGGAAGGCCTTTTTCTGGGTTATTAGATACTGGTGCTGATGTTTCTGTTATTTCGTTTATACATTGGCCAAAAAATTGGCCCGTGCACCAAACCATTACACAGTTGCAAGGTATTGGCCAATCTAATTCTCCACAACAAAGTTCGCAATACCTACATTGGCAGTATGCTGAAGGTAATCAAGGAATATTCAAACCCTACGTATTGCCCGGATGGCCAGTTAACATTTGGGGAAGAGATATATTACAACAAATGGGAATCCTATTGCTTAGTCCCAACCATACTGTAACTAATATATTGTTAAATCAAGGGTATGATCCTAGGAATGGTTTGGGAAAAAATCAACAGGGAAATAAATTACCCTTACAGACTGATAATAAACGGGATAAAACAGGCTTGGGTTTTTTCTAGGGGCCTTGGATTCTCCTCCACCACATGCTGACCCTATAACTTGGATTTCTGATAATCCTGTCTGGGTGGACCAATGGCCCCTTTCTAAGGAGAAATTAATGGCGGCCCATAATATAATTAATGAACAGCTTGCTTTGGGCAGACTAGAAAAGTCTAATAGCCCTTGGAATACTCCTATATTTGTCATAAAGAAAAAATCGGGAAAATATCGTTTATTGCAAGATTTACGTGCTGTTAATCAAACTATGGTAATTATGGGAGCTCTGCAACCAGGTTTGCCTTCTCCTGCAGCCATACCTAAAAATTATATGATTATTATTATTGATCTTAAGGATTGCTTTTTTACTATTCCTCTATTTCCGGCTGATAAGTTGCGATTTGCTTTTAGCTTACCCTCTTTAAATTTTATAGAACCTATGCAACGTTATCAATGGAAAATGCTGCCTCAGGGTATGGCTAATAGTCCTACTTTATGTCAACAGTTTGTAGCTCAAGTTATTGCCCCTGTTCGTAAACAGTTCCCTCAGATATATTTTATTCATTATATGGATGACTTATTACTTGCTTATTCTGATAAACATATTTTACTTAAGGCTTATAATTCCCTTCAAAGTCATTTGTCACGATCAGGACTAGTCATTGCTGCTGACAAAGTACAGATGAACCCACCTTTCTCATATCTTGGTAAGTATATCACAAATTATAGTATTACACCTCAGAAGATAGAGATACGGACTGACGTTCTTAAAACTTTAAATGATTTTCAAAAGTTATTAGGAGATATTAATTGGCTGCGACCTTCTTTAAAATTAACTACGGGTCAGTTACAGCTTCTTTTTAATATCCTAAAGGGAAGTCCTGATCCTTCTTCCCCTCGTATTTTAACTTCTGAAGCTCAACAAGCACTCAAGCTTGTAAACAAAGCAATACAATCTGCTCAGCTAACTAGAATTGAGCCTTCGTTACCTATACTATTAATAATCTGTGCTACGTCACATACCCCTACCGCCTTATTATGGCAAGAAACGGGAATTCTTGAATGGATTCATATGAAAAATACGCCTAATAAAGTCATTACACCTTATTATGAGTTAATAGCAACCCTTGTTCAATTGGGTCGTAGAAGAAATATTCAGTTGGTAGGATATGAACCAAATTCTATTATTATACCTTATACTACTTATCAATATTCTTGGCTATTATTTGTCTCTGATTTTTGGGCTCTTGCTTTTGCTGGATATTCAGGAATTATTGATAATCATTATCCTTCTAATAAGCTCCTTCATTTTGCTACTCAACATCTATTTATTTTTCCTAAAACTATCTGTTCAACTCCTATTCTCAATGCCCCAAATGTTTTTACTGATGGTTCTGTCAATGGCATCGCTGTTGTTATTTCTGATGACTTACTTCATAAAGAACAAACAGATCATACCTCTGCCCAACGAGTTGAATTACATGCGATTTCCTTGGCTTTTCAAATCTTTTCACATTGTTCTTTTAATCTCTATACGGATAGCCATTATTTGGTTACTATTTTGCGTAACATAGAAACTGCTATAATTGGCAATACTGTTGATTCTCAATTGTTTCAGACTTTCTTTCAACTACAAAAGATTATTCGTCAGCATGACTTTCCTGTAGCCATATTACATATTCGAGCCCATTCAGGTCTCCCTGGCCCATTGTCTTTGGGAAATCAATTGGCTGACGAAAATACAAAGATTATAGCCTTAAGTTTATCTCAACCTCAGGATCTTGCTACTCAATCACATAATTTACATCATCAATCTGCTGCTATGCTTCAAAAACAATTCTCTATTTCTAGAGAAACAGCCCGATACATTGTTAAGTCCTGCTCTAAATGTTTACCCCACCTTCCTGTTCCACAATTTGGAGTCAATCCTCGGGGTTTACTCCCTCATCATCTTTGGCAAATGGATGTTACTCATATTCCCTTTTTTGGTAAATTACAATTTGTTCATGTAACTGTTGATACTTACTCTAATTTTATATGTGCTACACCTTTGGCTGGGGAATCTACTAAATATGTAATTACTCATTTATTTCATTGTTTTGCATCTATGGGAATTCCTAAAGCTTTAAAAACAGATAATGCTCCAGGATATACGAGTAAAGCTTTTGCCAATTTTTGTGCAACTTTCCATATTTCACATAAAACAGGCATTCCCTACAATCCTCAGGGTCAAGGTATTGTAGAACGTGCCAACCAACAATTAAAAATTACATTACAAAAAATAAAAAAGGGAGAATATGATAGATCTCCTCAGATTATGCTTAATCATGCTTTATTTTAAATTTTTTAACTTTAGATGCATTTAGTCACACGCCTTATGAACGATTGTTTACAGGTCTTTCTGGAACCCCTCCTGAAAAAGCGCTTGTTGAATGGAAAGATCCCATGACTAACCTTTGGCATGGACCAGACCCTGTTTTAGTATGGGGCCGAGGCCATGTTTGTGTTTTCCCTAGGGAGGCAGACTCTCCTCGGTGGCTCCCGGAGCGCTTGGTTCGACATTATCATGCCATCACCAATAAACACCCTGACTCAAAGAATGCGTCGCCTGAGGCTCTCGCAATCGACCACAGCACACCCCAACCGGTTCCCCCAGCGGACGAGAAGAATGCGGCGACGGAGTAGGAGACAACTTGTCAGGGAGGCGAGGGGAGATGGAAATCAAATTACTTGGTATCAATTGCAATGTTTAGTATTTCAAGCACGTAGGATTATGGAGGAGAGTGCTCATCCTCGCTCTCCTCTTACCTTTTTTTTAGCCATGATAGCTGTATTGGCAGCCCCACCTATAGAGGCTAAATCTTATTGGGCTTATGTACCCGATCCTCCTTTATTACAACCTGTTACATGGTCTGAAGCTGACCTTCCAATTTTCTATAATGATTCTACTTTTGGAAGAGTGCTAGGAAATTTGCCTATTACTAATACTTCTGTTAATTACTCTAATTGGTTTAATACTCCCCCTGTTTGTTTAAGTCCTATGAGTACCAATTCGGGTTGTGTTAAGGCTGTTGCTTTAGAACATGCTATTTTTTACCAAACCACTGTAAATTCTCAATTTTTTACTCATTTACGTAAAAATTATAAAGCTGTGGGATCTAATATTTGTCTTCCTTGCAAACAGACTGTTTCTAGACGAGAAGATTTATCCACCTTTGTATTTTGGTATAAGGATAACGTTCCCATTCACATGAATGCTAGAGTAACTAAGCTTGCTTCTAATACTTCGTTGGATCATTCTCTATGCATATATCGCTTGAGGATTGAAGATACTGGACATTATTTGTGTATTGAAACTACCATAGGTAATCAAGGGACGTTATTAGCTGGACATCAAATTACGGTCGTAAAGACTGTCACAGGACTACAATTTCCTGCTTTTATGGCTTCTGAATTCCCGCAGTTTGATTTTCCTGTTTGTAATGATACATGGACTAAAGCCTCTGTCTGGTGTACTTTAGATTATGATAATGGCACCATACTAGTTTCTTCTGTCCCCGTTAATAATAACAGCCTTGTTTTTTACAAGCAATGGGAATTCTGGAAACTTGCCTTATCCTTTTCTTATAGACCGGTGATTACTTGCGTCGCTCCTCCTTATGCTTTATTGATTGGAGATTTAATTGTAGAAAACACTATGAATCCTATAGGTTATAATATTACTTGTGTTAATTGTATCTTTAGTAGTTGTGTTTTGCCTGTTAAAGGATCTACATCTGTTATGATTATGAAGCAACCTTCTTATATAATGTTACCTGTTAATTTGTCTGAACCATGGTATCATAACACTGGCATGCAAGCCTGGCTGGAATTGACTGAAGCATTAAAACGACCAAAGAGATTTATAGGTGCTCTAATATGTGCAATCCTGGCCTTAGCAGCTTTAACTGCTACTGCGGCCACTGCTGGGATTGCTCTTTCACAAACTATTCACCAGGCTCATTATGTTAATCAGTTATCTAAAAATACTAGTGTAGCATTAGCCCTACAAAGTCATATTAATACCCAACTAAAAACGGAAGTAGATGAATTAAAAAATGTTTTAATAGGAATAGGGAATCAAGTTATGGCTTTAAAATTAAAAATGCGTTTGATTTGTCATGCCAAATATACCTGGATTTGTGTAACTCAACATTTATATAATGATTCACAATGGGATTGGGAAAAAGTAAAAATGCATATATTAAGTGTATGGACTGATGGACACATTAGCCTTGATATTCAAAAGTTAAATGCCGAAATACAAGCTATTCAAGAGGCCCACCTGGACGAAGATGGACCCCAGAATTTGATTCAAGGATTATTAGATCAACTACAAGGGCTAAATCCGATACAAGGGATTCATGGAGGGCTCTCAGGCCTGATATCAATTGGTGTACTACTTTTACTGGTGATCGGTTTATTACCTTGTGTTGTTAGATTTGTAATGGGGCGCTTCGCTGTCTTGCGTCAGGATGTTCATGGCTTAAAACTACATTATCAAGCTTTAAAAAATAATTTAAAAAGGGGGAAATGTGGTGGCCCCCAAGCTGTAAGCTTATTCAGCTTTCTGCTCTCCGGAGAACTGCCTGTCTCTTTCTTGGTATGCACTCCTGACGCTGCGGTATTGAGCGTAAAAAAGGAAAATGGCTTGCGGCCAGTTTCGTTCCAGGTGCCTGCTCTGGATCTAAGAGCCCCTGGTTGTTCCCCAGAAGAAGGACGTGCTGCCCTGAGGGGGAAGTCTGTATCTCCAAAGAGTGGCCCATAAGGCATGCTGACGCATAGATAGTGGCGCATAGATAGTGGCGACAGAATTATGTGGAAATACAAGGTTTACTGATTTATTGTCTAATATTCGTTCCGCACTAAACCTATATATACATTCATGCTCTTTGAATAAACTTGCCTTGCAACCATCAGTTGTCTTGGCCCTTCTGACCCCATACTGGTGCTTTTCAGTTCCTTACCCCTCACCGCCAGGAACTTCTAGCTTTCTGCAGCCGGTCTGCGGCAGTATTAGAAATATATGGAAACAACTCACTGTAGGGGATGGGATAAAAGGTGCTGACCTAAGTTACCTTTGGAAATGAATGGAATTTGTAGACTAAAGGCAAAATGGACCGTACATAAACAGTGGGCTTTATTTTACGAAGTTCTTTCCAGGGTATAGTAGCTAACAATTCTGAAACCTCTGCACATGTAACCTGGAAAGGAGAAATGCATACATAACTGGCAGATGGTGGGAGCCAGGCTCCTTGCTGTGGGAGTGGGAAGTTACAGATAAGCAAGAGGAGAGCCTCTGCCCTCGTAATGCTGGATCTGGGCTTCCTGGGCGGATGTTGACTGGCTGGGGGAAACACACAGATCTTCACGCTGGGAAGACCCTGCAGACACAGGAACTTCACACCCCATCTTTCCACCCATACCTGCTGGAAACACTCAGCCCTCCATCATCAGTCAATTGCAGCGTTTAAGACATTCTCATCCCCAGGCAGATAAAGGAACATGAGGGTCTTGCTTACCCCTAAGCTGTCCCAGAATCCAGGCCCTGGGGGTGGAGCCAGGATGGGGGTTCCTGGGCCTCTGACCAGCAGGTGAGAGGAAGGAGGAAGACCAGTCCTGAGGACAGAGGTTCCCTCAAGTCTGTGAGCCCAGGAGCCCCGATGGGATTCATTCCCAGTGCGGACATGGGCGGGGCCTGCAGTGGTTCTGTGCTCCCCCTGGACCCCTCTGATGAAGCCATGGCAGCACTGGCCCCAGACGTCTCCTGGCAGTGACTCAAACCCTGACACAGCGGTTTTACAAAGGAACAAGAGAATGGAGCTGAGCCCCTGACGGCCACTCCTTTCTGGCTCTGAGTTGCTTCCAACAGGACCGCAGTCACCTGCACGTAGTCTGCTGTGACCCATCTGTCCCCACTTTGCCTTTCTTCTTCCTCCCTGCAACGATTCCAGTGACATTTCCAGCCTGGACCCCTCCCCCAGGCCAGATGCCTCTGTCCAGTCACTGCACCCCCATCTCACCTTGGGGGCTAACAGGCCCCTCAGAGGACCGGGATCCTGCAGCTCCCCACACCCAGGAGCAGCCCCACCTTCCCAGGTTGCTGAGCCCAGGCACGGGGTGTAACCGAGCAGGACCCTACGGGGCCTTCCCAGGACAGACCGCTCCCCCACATCCTCTGCTGTAGCTCCTCTCTGAAGTACCTGGATACAGTATCTGATGCACGCTTCCTCCACCACCAAGTGGAAGAAATTAACTACTTGATGATCATGAACAGGTAGCCCCGGAGCTTCTGGTGCCTAAGAATTTATAATGTTAACCGCCTGTTACCTCACCATCAACCAGAGAATTGTGCACCAGCTAATCACATACCCTGTGACCCCCCTCCTTCACCTGGCCTTTAAAATTGCCTTGCTGAAATCCTTCAGGGAGTTTGGGGTTTTAGAGCACAGGCCACCTGGCCTCCTTGTATTGGCACTTTTACAATTAAAGCTGCACTTTCCTTCACCACACCTGGTGTCAGTAGACTGGATTTACTGCACTCGGGCAAGTGGACCCAAGTTTTGTTCGGTAACACTGGGGTCTCCCAGGCTCCCACTCTCCTTGTGCCCCACTGACTGTCATCTGCTCCTCCAGAGTCCTGTTGCAGCAAAAATAGAAATGAAGTTTTCCCTCCCCTGAGAACAAGGAAAACAAAGGGAACAGCAAACAGGCTAGAGAAGAAACATAACCTGGCCTGAAAGAGTTCATCACTCCTTGTTTTACTTTGTCACTAATTTGTAGTAACTAGATTTGTACTTTAGAAAGCTAACCTCACTCCCTGACACTATGTAATTTACCTCTGGCACCCATCACCCCTAACTCTGTGTGAGTTCCATCCCCTGCCTCTCACTCCCTAACCTTATTATGTCCAGCACTTACGTTCTGTATGCCCCTCATAACAAATCACCCCCTATAGTCTTTGCATTTCAGAAACAAGGTCACCGGCCGATAAACCAGAGGCAAACGGACGCAATTACCAGACTGCCGGACCCCAATTACCAGGTGGCCTGACGCCAGCTATGACTGTTTTGAAACAATGCAAAGGAAAGGAGGAATGCAAGACCTTCACTACTTCGATCCTCATCCTATACCCCGGACTGCGAGAGCCCCACGTATAAAATCTTCCCTGATTCTCAAGGCGGGCCCAGTTCTTGAGGCGCTAGCCGGCTGTGTCTTCCCTTCTGCCTGGCAGAAGAATAAAACCATCTCTCTCTTCCTCCAAAACCCCTGGCTCCGTATTTCTGTTCAGCCTCGGTGCACGGGGAAGCCGAGATTTCGACAACAGTCTGTGGCCAGTTCCCACACTAATTCCCCTCTACGCCCACAGCGCTGGCCCAAGCCCGATCCTGTGCCTGGTTCCTCCATCAGGCCGTGACAAAACTCCCTGCCCGCACGGTGCACCTCAAATCCCACCCCAGCGTGGTCTTTCTGAAGCATAAACGAGACTGTGACTCTCTCCCACCTGTAATCCCCCAAATGTTTCCCCACTTTCGCTAGGGTATCTGCTGGGAGAGACATCTGCCAAGGCCCTGAGAGTCCCCGGCACCCCCACGAGGCTGCTGGCTCCTGGGTTCCCTGACAATGAGCACCTCAGCCGGCCAGGCGACATGGCAGGAGACCCCAGAACCGCTCATCTCGGGAGGGGACTGGCATGGCCACAGCCTGATCAGAGAGAGCAGAGAAGGGCTCCCCAGCTGGGACACAGACTCTGCACGAGTGGCCTCTCCCTGAGCCACTACATCACCTCATGTGACTTGAGGGAAGGAAGGACCGAGGCACACTTGGCTCCTAAGGAGGATGGGATAGGCTCAGCCACGTCCCCCCAAATTCACATGCTGAATCCCTAACCCCCAGGACCCCAGGATGTGGCTGTATTTGGAGATGGGATTTTTAAAGAGGCGATCAAGGTAAAAATGAGGTCACTAGGGTGGATCCTAATCCAATAGGATTGAGGTCCTACAAGAAGAGATTAGGACACAGATAGGCAAAGCGGGAGACTACATGAGGACCTGGGGAGAAGATGGCTGTCTAAGCACCAAGGAGAGAGGCCTCAGGAGAAGCCAGCCTGCACACACCTTGATCTCAGACAGCATCCAGGACTGGGAGATAGGTCTGTTATTCAAGCGGCCCAGTCTGTGGTATTTGTTACGGCGGTCCTGAGCAGACTCACACGCAGGGTAACTCAGGGCTCAGACTGGACAGAGCCCACTCTCCATCCCCCTGTACGGGAGTTACAGGATCCTCAGGAACTGAGGAGGGGGTCCCTGAGGAGAGGCACAGATAGAAGGTGCTAGGCATTAACATGACTGCATTCGTGTTAAACGTGCCTGAAGTCCATTCACACGAGATGGGTTTGTCCTGTATGTACGCCCACATCGGCACCTTCAGTCTGAACTGCAGATCTTTGGCTTCACCACCTCCACTGAGAGCATTAGCTTCACCTGCTGTGGACCGTCTCCTATAGGATTTCCAGAACCACAAAGCATCAAAGCTTCACAGGACCCAGAGTCTGCGCGCTAGCGTCCGGGCGACCCTCAAAGCAGGGCCGCGCAGCTGCCCATCAGAACCCATTTCCCTTTTTCCTGTTCACAGCTACCCTGCACCTCCCAGCCTTCCCAACCCTTACAGCTGGGGCACAGTGTCTCATGTTACCAAGGGGAAGGGGTGGAGGTGGTGAGGGCCTTGCCCAGCCTGCATGCTAGGACGGAGGGCATGATGCTCACCTGGTCACCCCAGTCTGCTGGTTGGAGCCCTCACCTGGAAGCAAGGAGGAGAAACAAGGGGGACAGAGCCTGGGCCCTGACACCCACCTGCCCTGGACTCTCACAAGAAGGGGACAGAGACATCTTGAGCTTCAGCCCAGTTTTGGGAGACACTTTGTTCCAGCAACAAACTTCTGCCTTAAAAGCCAAGGTGCTTTACAGACCCCTCCCCAGCTGTCACAGAAAGTCAGGCTTAATCTCATCACACTTTTCTCAAACCCCAGCTCACGCTGGAGACCACCTCTCAGGTGATGGTGTTTCAGAGCAGCCCCTTTAAAAGATCCCTGGAGTTCAGGTCTCCCAGCCCTGCCTTCAGTTTAAGCAAGAAATTTCCTTGACAACCTTGACAAACCTGCTCAGTTTCCTTGACAACCAAGCTTTGCAATCTCCCAAACTCTTCTCCTTCAAACATTCCTATTCTAGGCTTGATGAGCCTAAAGTGACAGTGCTGTCATCATGTGCCAGAGAATGACTCCTCCAAGCCCATAGTTACTGGTTACATGATGCTATTGATGATGAAATCCCAGAAGAGCCAGCTTTGCAAGGTAACCACTTCTGGACTCGGCACTGGGTCCCTTTCCACGGACAGAGTGGAGTGGCCGTTTCCACGGGCCCCGTGGTGGAAGAGCTCACCTAATGAAGCCAGGCCTTCATCCTTTCCAGGTGATTCCAGGGTCCTCATTCTCCCCAGACCCTCACCCACATGGCTGCTGTCTGTGCCAGTCTATATGGGACCTTGGTAATCTCCTAAAATGAGGGTTATTTTATACACAGGTAATGGGTTGAATGCTGGCCCCAAAAGATGTGCCCCCCAGAACATGTGAACAGGACCATGTCTGGGAAAAGGGTCTTTGTATATGTAGTTAAGGATCTTGAGGTGAGGTCATCTTGGGTTAGGGTGACCCTCAATCCAATTGAGACAGTCCTTATGAGATTCAAAAGAGGAGAAACACAGACCTAGAGGAGAAGCCACGTGAAGACAGAGGCAGAGATTGGAGGGATGCAGCCACAAGCCTGGGGACACCTGGAGCCCCCAGAAGCTGGAAAAGGCAGGAAGAACACTATCCTGGAGCCTTTGGAGAGACTTCCGTCCTGCAACACCCTGATCTCAGATGTCTGGTCTCCAGGACTGGGGGAGGATGAATTCCTGTTGTTTTAAACCACCCAGCTTGTGGTCATTTGTTACAGAAGCCACAGAACGGTCACACAAACCCTACTCTGTAGGATCCTGGAAGTGCGGGTCTCATTAAAGGCCGACAGAGGCTGGATTGCAGAGCCCTTAGAATCAGCATTGGGCCCCAGAAATCCTAAGGCAGTGGCTGGACACCAGAATGTTGAGGGGTCAGTCGGAAGCCCACCCCTAAGGGTGCCGGCTGCACACGGCCTCCCCAGGTTTTTACGCTTATACATGCTGGGGATAAGTATTTCCATCCTGATTCAGGACTTCTGATGTCACCCTTCACGTTGCTAATTAAGAACCCACTAGTTACAAAGATGAAAACCCTACCAGGACACTTGCTCCAGTGGTAAACAATTCTGAAGTTGGTCAGAGGTGGGGAATCGTCTCACACGCAGCCGGCAGCCCCCCCGCCAGGAGCGTCCTCATTGCAAGGCTGGGGGACTGTGCCCAGGCGTCTCCGAGTAAACGTGAGCTGAGCCCCAGGCCAGCTGCTGCTGAACTTTTCCCACCCTTCCCAGGTAAAACACCTGAATGTGTGCAAGGACTTTAAAGCCTAGAAGAAGGGCCACACCAGCGACAGCACACAGGCCCGAGTTGGTGCCTGCAGGCCAGGCAGGATGGTCCTGGTCCCGGGGGCTCTTCTGGAAGCTTTCCATTTCCCTGCCTGAGTTACCCCTCCTGTCCTGGCCCCCACTGCTTTTTTCCTTCCTCACCTCTGCCCGGCGAGAAATTCCAACGTCAGGTATTAGTGACACATCCTCTTCGTTAGCAGGTGGCAGCCTGGGAACTCCTGCAGAAAGTCGAGCAGAGCCCCATTCACACCGGGCCACCCACAAAGCCGTGGGCCCTACTCCTTCCCACCAGCCCAGCCCCGAGACTGCTGACGGGGCAGAGAATACGGCGTCAGGCACAGCTGCAGGGCCTCTTGCTGCCTGGAGGGGTATTTATATAGACCTCAACCCAGGCACACCTGGGGAGGGCTGGCCGGCCGGGTCAGGCTGCCCAGGTCAGCCAATCCTCGCCCCTCAGGGGCTCCTAGTTGCAGAAAATGGGCCTTGCTGCACCGGCCAGATCCAAGGAACAGGTGTGGGGTCCTGAGAGTCAGGATAGGTAAGGGGTTGCAGCTCTGGCTTGTTTTCTAATCATTTTGTCTGCTCCATGAGTGGGAGACAACTTCAAGAAGACCCTCTGCTAATGAGAGGAACCCAGGAGTCAGGGAGAGGAGGGGTGGTGGGTGGAGACAGAGGCCTGGTGCCCCGGCTGCAGTGGAAGCCCCTGGAAGACCAGGCAGAGGGAGGCCGCACAGAGTGAAGCCCAGGGTCACAGACCTGTCGGAGCTGCTGTTTGTTAGTTTAGGTCCTGCTCTGAGGTGCTCTGTGTCAGCTCTGAGCGACAGGTGAGCTGAGGGTGCTCTGCAATGAGGGCCACGTGCACGGTTCCTGTGTGCCCAGCCCTGCCGGGGTACCTGCCCAGGGGAGCTCCACACCCAGGGAGAGGCCTGACCACGAGAGCCCCATGGGCTGCTGGGTGCCTGCTCAGGTGAGCTCCATATTCTGGGAGGGGCCTGACCACGAGAGCCCCGTGGGCTGCTGGGTACCTGCTCAGGTGAGCTCCATACCCAGGGAGGGGCCTGACCACAAGAGCCCCGTGGGCTGCTGGGTACCTGCTCAGGTGAGCTCCATATCCTGGGAGGGGCCTGACCACGAAAGCCCCGTGTGCTGGGGCGGGGGGGGGGCGTGTATATGAGCGTCCTCTCTGAGCAGCCGGCCCAGAGTTGCTTAGCAACTTCCCTGTGGGCAGTGCTGGGATGAAATGAGAACCAGGAGATGCCACGGACCTCCTGAACCCGTTCCTCCAGAGTGATGAGGTGAGTAGGCGGGTGCTGGCCACTGGGCTGCTTGAGGGAGGCCCCACGGGTACCTCTTGTGTCTTCCACCTGACACCACGGAGGCCTCCCCAGGACAGAGCAGACAGCCTACCTGGGGCAGGTGGGAGCTCCTGGTGACCCTGCAGGGGACATGAGAGGGACGGACCAGTCAGGAGTGGGTGGGAGCCCAGGCAGAGCCATGGGGCTCGGGGCCGAGGGGGACTTTCTGGGTCTGAGCTGAGAGTGGACGTGCAGGTGGTGAGTGTCATCCAGGAAAGCTGCCCTGGTGACGTGAGGCTGAACCTGTGTCAGAGTGACAAGCCTTCCGGATGATCCCAGAACAGGATAGTGAGACGGATCCTGTTAGAAGAAGGTGAGTGAATACCCCCAAGAGGAGGCTCTGTGAGCTGGTCCCGGGAGGGGGGGCGAAGGGAACAGGCGTGGAACTTGCGGGGAGTGGGCAGTCCCCCTGGACGGACGGTGGGTGCAGACCCCACTCCGTGGCCTCACGTCTGTGCTTCTGGCTGGATTACTTGGCTTCTCGGAGCCTCAGCTCCCCAGGCAGTATGGAGTGATGGTAGCATGGATTGACTAGTAATTTGCTCAGAACAGGGTAGAAAGGGGTCTAGTGGAAATCCCACAGAACACTTGTCAGTATGGGAATCTCAGGCCCTGTTTCCCGCAGGTCTGTCTGCAGGATCAGTCCGAGCAGACTTGCAGCAGAGGCTGGGGATGGGCTCGGTTTGGTGGGTCCCCCGGTTTCCTGAATCTCGGAAGGAGCAGGCTCCAGTGGGCAGTGGCAGGTTCATCCCACACCTGGAAGCATCCAGACCTCAAGGCCCAGCAGCCCCCGAGCCCTGTGCTGGGCCCCCAGGAGGCAGAGCGGACAGGCCAGCCTCCTCCTCGGCCCTCTTCCTGCCCAGAACATTCGAGGTCCAGGCCTTCATTAGGGAGAAGCAGGGATTCTGGCGTCTCTGAACTTGAAAACTTCTGCTCTGGATACTAACCCCCTGGTCTCAAGTAGATGGGGAAATAACACCCCTGTCTCCGGCTATCCACGGCTGCAACCATTCCCTAAGCACCGCTTGCTGAATTCATAGCCCACTTCGGGTTACCGTTTCGTTTTATTAAGGCCGGTCCTTGCCTGACAAAGCACACCACGTACGAGCTTTATTTGAAAAACGCCGCGCGGGTTCTTCAGCAGCTCCCTGACCAGGAGGCGACGGCGGCGCTGCGGCCAGTCCAGCGCGTGCTCTGCCGGACCCTGGCCCAGTTACAGGCAGGCCGAGCAGCGCAAGACAACCCGAACCTACAGCTGGTGCCGGCGCCCGGTTCCCAGCGTCCCCACTGTAGCTCAGGGCCAGGAAGCATGGGTAGCAGGGAAACCACGCCCCCGCGCGAGCGTCCGCCAATCGCAGAGTGCAGTGCGGCGCGGCGCGCTGGGAGGGCGGTGCGTCCGGAGAAGCCCCGCCCCCAAGCCCGAGCGTCCGCTAATCGCAGAGCGCGGTGCGTCCCGGCGCGCCGAGTTGGTTCGGCGACGCGCAGCCTTCCGGCGGCCTGAGGGGGCGGCACGCTCTGGAGGAGGCGGCGCGCACGGAGATGCCCCGCGGAGGCCAGTCTCGTGGCTGGAAGGTAGGCTGTGGACCTCTGGGCGCCGTCTCCTCGGTCCCCCCACGTCGGCTGGGCCCACGGGGCGCGTGTGGCTGGCCCCGGGCTAGTGGGCGGCCGGGGCATCTGTGGCGTGGACGCAGCCCGCGTTGGAGGCGGGGTGGGAGGAGCCGCCTCCCTGGAGGGCGAGGGTCGCGGCTGCGGGGCGACCGGAGAGGGTGAGCCCGGCCGTGCGGCCCGAGTCCAGCTGGTGCTCGCGGGTCTCTGCTGGGCCGCAGCGCGACGGCGGCGTCCTGGGGTCCGGGAGGGCCTGCGTAGCCGCCGCGTCTGCGCCGCGCTGCCTCCCCTGCCCCTTCCGACGCCGGAGCGGGAGCGTCTCGGCCGAGTCGGGCGCGGGGTCCGCCTGGTGACCGCGCTGAGAGCGGCGCAGCTACGTTCTGAGTGCATTGCGTTTGTCCTGCGTGTGCCCTTTACCTTTTGAAAGCGATTTCTGAGCTCCTCGCTTACCGACATGCTTGTCTCATCGTACTGAAAACTGAATGAAAGCAGACACTGACTCCTCTCTTGACTCCTCTTTTCTTACCAAAAAAGTTCCTGAAAAAATAGTCCGCGCACGCTGGTTCAGCCGCCGTCTCACTGCTGTGTCTCCTTGCTCCTGGAATACCATTGGTTGTCACACACGCTGTCAGTTTTGTGACTATACATTTACGAAGTCCAGGAAGCCCATGACAAACATACCTAACCCTGATTTCAGAAATACTAAAATGTGAAGAAAGAAAAAACCAAGGAATCAAGGAAGTATGTTAAATTGTTGAAGCCCATGTAACTTGTGTACTTGGTCAGTGTAGCATTTGACACATTTGCCACTTGATTCTCTTCCTGTATTGCAACTGCTCATTTACTTCTTGCTGCCTTCCTGCCAGGTTCTGACTTCTGACTTTGCGCCTTTTTCCTCACTTTCCAAGTTTGTTCTGGGCAGTCTCACACATTGATGTTAGCTGCCCCTCTGTATGGATGATTTTCAGATGTGTATTTGACCTTTCCTTTGAGCGCGGTTTCAACGCAGTGCACCATGAAGTCATCATTCTCTCGCCCTTAGTCCCCTGGGCGCCAACACTTCCTCCTGTGTTGTGCTGGCCTCAGCCTTTTGATACTGATGCTCTCTAATTGTGATTGCAGGGTGCACTTCAGCAGAAACCGTCAGGAGACTTGGAGGAGCAAGGTTCATTACTCACGGATCCTGGAGGGTGCATGGTACACCCAGGGACCACACGGCGAGGTCGGGGGGCGAGACACAGAGGGAGAGAGGGACGGCACACCTGGGGTCTGCCTTTATTAGGGTCTGAGGGTTAGGTGTCTAGAATTTCGGGGATTCATTCTTCATTGGCTAATTTAAAGCAATAGCAAGGAGGGAGAAGCACGGTCACTCAAATGGTCAGTTATTTAGGTTACCAGGGCTTGTTGAAAGAGGAACCTTCATGGGTGGAGGCAGCCTAGTTCCTTACCTGGTGGTTTTGCAAGTAGCTATGCCATACAGCTGGAGATACTTTTATTCAAGATGGATTTCTTCTGAAGTGGATGCCACCTGGCAATCAGATGCTTAATGTCAGGCACTTACGCTACATCCTCACTTAGAAATCTTCGTGTTTTTGACTTGATAGTCACTTTTCCCCTCGTCATTCTATCAGTTTTCAAGACCTTATCATAGCACCTGTCATAATCCCTTGAACATATTAGATACCTAATAGATATCTGATGAATGAATGAAAGGAGAACTAGTATAGAAGGTTTGCAAGTATTGTAGATATGAAGAAACATGGGGAAATACCCTGGTCAGAAGACTTGGGTACCAGTCTCAGCTCTACAGCTAACTAATTTTATAATTCTGGGCAAGCCATGTAGATCTTTCTGGACTCTTGAAATGGAAGTTGATATGTGCCTGAACTAACATGGTAGACTTGGGAATAGTATTGGGAAAGGCCTGAGTTGGTAGATAATAAAAGGAAGATGAGATTTAAGTACCTGAAATTGAAAGATGAAGAGGGAAGAGTCAATGGTGACTCAAAACTTGAACCTGTGAAAAATGGGAAGCTTGGGGAGAGTTAGTTGCTTCTTACCTGATGTTAGGATATACAGATATGGGAAACTTAAGGCCCAGGGAGAGATTAGGCTCCAAGTTGCTCCACGGCTGGGTATATTTTATTTCTTTCTTCCCTCCTGCCTTCGCCCCCTCACTGTCCTTTCAAGTGCTATGATTCTTATTCCCTTTAAGCTTTGTCTTCTCCCTTTACTTGCTAAATAGCCAAGAACGACCACAAATACTCCCTTTACCTATCAGTCGCTTACCTTCTGAGATTTCCTGATCCTCCCCTCACTCTCACAGTTCCTTTTGCCTCCTCAGACTGAATTATAGCTCTCCCCCTTCTCTTTCTCACTGAAAGGAAAACTATCTTGGTAAGGTCATAAAAGAGAAATAAAGGAGCATCATATCTTTCTGATGACACCCTCCTTCTCTATTCCTTTGGGTCCTCATCAGAAAACCTTATTTTATTTCTGGTGCTTCTTTCATAATAGCAAGGACATAGTAATTATTAATTAAATGCAATGTACGTGTCATTTCAAAGAACTTTTTTCTTTTTCAAGAAAGGGAAACATTGCTTCTTTGAAGCAGGAGGGGGAGGAGCCAAGGAGAGAATAAGGACCTGGCTCCTGTTACAGAAAGGGGTTAGTATTAGGTAATAGGAATATTTTTCCTCTGAGACTATAGGGAAGAAGGAGAGCTCAGTAGATGGGAGGTCTGCTGAGTTTTATAGTGGCTTATTTTAACCTTAGGGAAGATGTGACGACTTGCGCTATGATGGTGACAGGGAGAGGTAAAGGCAGGCATGGGTGTGGAACTTGTGTATGTAAGTGTGTGTGAGAGAGTAGAGGGGTAGGGAATGGTAAGAGTGTTTACCAGCATTGACCGAGGACAAGTAATAAGAAAATATGAAGAGGGCCACTCTCATTTGTGGGTCTTTTTATACGAGCCTTGTGGCTTGGTGATTGGTAAAGTGAATTGGTAGAAGGGTGGGAGTCGTAATGCTTGAAAGGAAACCCTGAAGTAGTTAGCCAGAAGAATGCAGAATGGCAGGTGAGACATCATGACTAGGAGGAGGCTAGTGACTGATACCGTGACTGCGCTTGAGCCTTAGGAGTTCCGGTGATGTTCCCGGGTGCTCAACCCGGTCGGAAAGCTCAGCCGCTGTTATGTGCCTTCGTGTGGAAGGTGCACATGATAGTTATTGCTAGACACTTTTGTTAAAGTGAGATAATGCAGAATCAGTGGCTAGAATCTTTATTTCTGGAATTAGACATACATGGGAGAAAATCCTGACATGTTGCTAACTAGCTCTCTGACCAGCACAATATACACAGCATTTCTAAGTTGTAGCTTCTTTGTCTATCAAATGGGGATAATACCGATCTTGCAAGGTTGGTATGAGGGTTAAATGATGAGAACTGCATGAAATGATGTACTGAGCGTATAAGCACTCAATTAATGTTAGTGATAATGAAAGCAATTAATAATAAAACACCATGATAATGAAAGAAATTTCTAGATGAGGACAAAGCTATTGTTCATCCTCTACTGTTTTGCCTTTAGATTTCTCCAGAATTGCTTCACTCAGTTTGTTGAACAAGGAATAGGAAGAGGGCTTAGTTTTAAAGTTGTTCAGTGGTGGAGAGAGATTCTCTCATAGTTATCTTGGTAGGAGTACCTTATGGTTCCAGTTTTAGCCCTTGGTAATCCCATTGGATGATTTACCAGTGGCTCTGCTTCTCAGAATTAGACTCCTTAGTACTGATATCTTAGTCTAGAGGTTGTCTTATCCTTAAAATGGAAGGAAAGGAGAACTAACATTTATTGAAGACTTTTCATATGTCAGGTACTTCACATATATATTGCCTGTAAGGGAAAAAATATTTTAAATCAAAACAATATATGCTCATAGATAAAGTAGTAGTATGAAAAAATTTCTTATGAAAGCCAGCAATTGTTGCCCTGCTCCTTCCTGCACTAAGTCATGTCCCTGAAGGCAATCCCTGTTTAAAATAGAGGTACTCAAAGAATCACATACAGTTGTAAGGAATTATAGACATCTCACGTCTTCTTTATCCAGTTGGCCACAATGGTAACATTCTGCAAAACTGTAGTACAATATCACCACCAATATACTGACATTAATACAATACAATTGTCTTATTCAAATCTCCCCAGATGTGCGTCTGTGTGTATGTGTGTGTGTGTTTAGTTCTATACAATTTTATCACATGTGTAGGTTCATGTATCTACTACCACAGTCAAGATACCGAACAGTTTCATCAGCATAGGATCCCTTTTATAATCACACCGACTCCCATTAACTCCCACCCCTAACCCCTGGCAATCATTAATCTATTCATTATCTGAAAGTTTTTGTCATTTCAAAAATGTTAGTGGGATAGAATCATACAGTTTATAACCTTTTGACATTGTTTTCCTTATTTTTTTTCCCACTCAGCATAAGACTCTTGTCCAAGTTGTGAATATCAGTAGTTTCTTCATTTTTATTGCTGAGTCGTAGTCCATGGAATGGATGCACCACACTTTAACTTAGCATTTTACCTGGTGAAGTACATCTGGGCTGTTTCCAGTTTCTGGCTATTAGAATAAAGCTGCTGTGAACACTTGCGTACAGGTGTTTTTGGGAACATAGGTTTTTATTTCTCTAAGATAAATGCCCAAGAGTGTAATTGCTGGGTCATATCGTAATTTGATGTTTAGTTTTATAAGAAACTAACAAACTTTTCTAGAGTGGCTGTACAATATTACACTGGCAATGTATGAGTGATTCAATTTCATAGATAATAAATTCATGCTTTTAAAGTACAGAATTCAGTGGTTTTTAGTGTATTCATTAAAATAGTTGTGCAAATATTTCTTATTATAGAATATTCTCATCACACTGAAAAGAAACTCCATGGCTATTAGCAGTCATTCCACATTCTCTCCTTCCCCATCCCCCTGGCAACCACTAAGCTACTTTCCATCTGTATAGATTTGCCTATTCTGGACATTTCATATAAATGGAATAACATATGGTCTTTTGAGACTGGCTTATTTCACTTAGCCTAACGTTTTCAAGGTGCATCCATTGTTGTAGCATGTATCAGTATTTCATTCCCCTTTATGGTTGAATAATTTTTCATTGTGTGGTATACAACATTAAAAAATTCCATTCATCAATTGATGGATATTTGGATTATTTACACTTTTTGGTTGTTATGAATGATGCTGTTATGATCGTTTGTGTACCAATTTTTGTGAAGATGAAAGTTTTCATTTACCTTGGATGTAAACCTACCAGTGGAATTGATGAGTCATATGGTAATTGTATGTTTAAATTTTGAGGAACTGCCAAACTGTTTTACAAGTGGTTACATTTTTTAGTCTCACCAGCAAGGAATGAGGATTCTAATTTCTCCACATGCTTGTCAATACTTGTTATTGCGTTCTTTTGACTTTAGCCATCTTAATGGGTAGAAAGTGGTATTTTATTGTTTTGGTTTTGATTTGCGTTTCCCTAATGACTAATTATGTTGAGTATCTTTTCATGTGCTTATTGGTAATTTGTGTATCTTCTTTGAAGAAATGTGTATTCAAATTACTTGCCCATGTTTTTTTTTTTTTTTTAATTTGGCTGTGTTGGATCTTTGTTGCTGCATGCGGGCTTTCTCTAGTTGTGGTGAGCAGGGGCTACTCTTCGTTGCGGTGTGCGGGCTTCTCATTGCGGCGGCTTCCATTGCTGAGGAGCCCAGGCTCTAGGTGCGCGGGCTGTAGAGCGCAGGCTCAGTAGTTGTGGCACACGGGCTTAGTTGCTCTGCGGCATGTGGGATCTTCCCGGACCAGGGCTCGAACCTGTGTCCCCTGCATCGGCAGGTGGATTCTTAACCACTGCGCCACCAAGGAAGCCCTTGCCCATGTTTTAGTTGGATTTGTCTGTTTATTGTTGAATTGTAAGGGTTCTTTATAAATTCTGTATACAGTTTCCTTATCAGATAGGTGGTTTGCAGATATTTTCTCCCATTCTGTGGGCTTGCTTTTCATTTTCTTGATGAGGTCATTTGAAGCACAAATGTTTAAAATTTTTGATGAAGTCCAGTCTTTTTACTTTTGTTGCTTATGCTTTTGGTGTCATATCTAAGAAATCACTTAGGTCATAAGTCAAAGGTTTATTCGTATGTTTTCTTCTAAGAGTTTATAGTTTTAGCTCTTACATTTAGGTCTGTGGTTCATTTGGAGTTAATTTTTGTATGTGGTGTGAGGAAAAGGGTCTACCTTCATTCTTTTGCATGTGGATATTTAGTTGTGCCAGTACCATTTGTTGAAAAGATTATTCTTTCTCCATTGAATTATTTTTGAATTTTCTTTTTAAAATCAATTGACCACAAATGTAAGGATTTATTTCTGAAGTATGATTTCTGTTCCATTCATTTATGTATTACCCTTATGCCGCTACCATACTTTCTTAATTACTGTAGCTTGGTAGTAAGTTTTGAAGTTAGGAAATCTCTAGCTTGTGTTCTGTTTCAAGATTGTTTAAATTATTCTGGGTTCCTAGCATTTTCATGTGAATAGTAACATCAGTCAATTTCTGCAAACAGCCATCTGGGATTTTTATTGGGTAACTCTGTAGAGAAATTGGAGAGTATTGCTATCTTAACAGTATTCAGCTTTCCAAGCCACGAACATGGGGTGTCTTTCTATTTTATTTAGCTCTTTCATTTCTTTTAACTATGTTTTGTAGTTTTCACTGTAAAAGTCTTGCACTTCCTTGATTAAACTTATTTCTAAGTATTTTATTCTTTTTGTCGCTGTTAATGGAATTTTTTAAAAATTCATTCTTTGTGGTCATTGCTAGTGTATGTAATTACACTTGATTATTTTATATTCAGATTGTGTCTTGCAACTTTGCTGAAGTCATTTGTTCTAATTGTGTGTGTTTCTTAGGATTGTCTATATATAAGACCATATCATCTCTGAGTATTCAGAGATAGTTTTACCTCTTCCTTTACAGTTTGGATGTCTTACTTCTTCTCCTTGCCGAATTGCCACGGCTAGAACCTCTAGTACAATCTTGAATATAAGTGGTGAGAGCTCACATTCTTTTCTTGATCCTTATCTTAGGGAGAAAACATTCAGTATTTTATTACGTATGATGTTAGCTGTGAGTTCTTTTTAGATATTCTTTATCAGATTGAGGAAGTACTGTTCCATTGCGAGTATGTTGAGAATTACTATGGAAGGGTGTTGGCTTTTGTAAGTTGTTTTTCTGTTGATCCAATTTTTTCCTTTGTCCTTTATTAATATGGTATATTTATTGAGTTTTGGATGTTACATCAATCTTGCATTGCTGGAGGGAAAATCCCTGTTGGCCGTGGTGTATAACCCTTTGTATATGTTGCTGGATTCAGTATGCTGATATTTTGTTGAGCATTTTTGCATCTATATTCATAAGTAATAATGGTCTAGTTGTTTTTTGATGTCTTTGGTTTTGTTATAAGGATATTTGGTTTCATAGTATGAGTTAGGAGTTTGTGAAGCATTGATATTAATGCATTTTTACGTTTGGCATAAATTATTAGTGTAGCCATCTGAGTTTTGGTTTTTCTTTGTGGTGTTTCCAAATTACTGATTCAATCCATTTGTTATGTCTATTCAGTTTTTTAAAAAATTAATTAATTTATTTTGGCTGCATTGGGTCTTCGTTGCTGAGTGCTGGCTTTCTCCAGTTGCGGCGAGCGGGGCCTACTCTTCGTTGCAGTGCGCGGGCTTCTCATTGCAGTGGCTTCTCTTGTTGCAGAGCATGGGCTCTAGGTGCGCGGGCTTCACTAGTTGTGGCATGCAGGCTCAGTAATTGTGGCTCACGGGCTCTAGAATGCAGGCTCAGTAGTTGTGGCACACGGGCTTAGTTGCTCTGCGGCATGTGGGATCTTCCCGGACCAGGGCAGGAAGCCATGTCCCCTGCATTGGCAGGCGGGTTCTTAACCACTACGCCACCAAGGAAGCCCTATTCAGTTTAATTTCTACTTGAGTCAGTTTTGCTAGTTTGTGTCTTTCTTGGAGTCTGTGTATTGTATGGTAGTTACCTAATTTGTTGGCGTACAGTTTTTCATATTATTTCCTTAGAGTGTTTCCTATAATCCTTTAGTTTGGTAGTGCTTTTTCTCTTTTATTTTTTGTTTTTGCAATTTGAATCTTCTCTCTTTCCCTCTTTTTTTTTTTTTCTTTTTGTTAGTTTAGCTAAAGGTTTGTCTGTTTTGGTCTTTTCAAGGAACCAACTTTTGGTTATATTTGTATTTTTCATTATTTTGTTTTCTATTTTATTTCTGCCTAATTGTTCTCATTTCCTTCCTTCTTGCTTTGGGTTAGTTGCTCTTATCTTTCTAGTTTTCTAAGGTGAAGGGTTAAGCTATTAATTTGAGGCCTTTTTTAAAATAAGTATTTACAGCTATAAGTTTTTCTGTAAGCATTGCTTTTTCTACATCCGCAAGTTTTAATATATTTTATTGTTTTCATTTTTCTCATAATATCTTCTAATTTTTCTTGTGATTCTGTCTTGATCCACTGGTTATTTAGGAGTGTGTTGTTTAATTTCCATATTTTTGTGATTTTTGCAGTTTTATTTCTGTTGTTAATTTCATTGTATTGTTGTCTAAGAATAGTAATAATATGCTCTCAGATACTCTTTCTGCTTCCTTTTTTTCTGGGACTCTTATGCATATATTTGTATACCTGATGGTGTCCCACAGGTCTCTGAGGTTCTGTTCATTCTTCTTCATTTTTCTTTCTTTCTGTTCTTCAGCTTGGATACTCTCAATTGTCCTGTCTTAAAGTTTGCTGACTTTTTCTTCTGCTAGCTCAAATCTGCTCTAGAGCCTCTCTAGAGAACTTTTCATTTCAGTTATTGTACTATTCAATTCTTGAATTTCTATTTGAGTGTAGTGGTTTCTTTCTTTCTAAAAAGTAATTATGTCTTTATAGTCTCTATTTGCTGGGGTATTTTAACTTTTTTAGACAATTTCCTTTTTTTTCTTTGAGCATATTTACAGAAGCTGATTTAAAGTCTTTGGTGAATCCAACTTCTGGCCTCCCTCAGGTACAGTTTTTCTTTTTTTTTTTTTTTTTAAAATTAATTAATTAATTAATTTTTAAAAATATGGCTGTGTTGGGTCTTTGTTTCTGTGCGAGGGCTTTCTCCAGTTGTGGCAAGCGGGGGCCACTCTTCATCGCGGTGTGTGGGCCTCTCACTATCGCGGCTTCTCTTGTTGCGGAGCACAGGCCCCAGACGCGCAGGCTCAGTAATTGTGGCTCATGGGCCCAGCTGCTCCGCGGCGTGTGGGATCTTTCCCAGACCAGGGCTCAAACCCGTGTCCCCTGCATTTGCAGGCAGACTCTCAACCACTACACCACCAGGGAAGCCCCCAGTTTTTCTTGACTGCATTTTTCTTGTTATACCTTTCTGTTTCTTTGTGTTTTACAATTTTTTGTTGAAACCAGACATTTAAAATATAATGTGACAACTCTGGACATTAAGTTCCCCCATCCCCTCCCCAGAGGTTTTTTAATTTGTTTGTTGTTGCTATTTGTTTGTTTAATGACTTTCCTAAAGTTTCTTAAAGTTTGTAAAGTTCCTGTTTTCTGTAGGAAAAGGGGCATTTCCAACTTTTCCTGCTACCTCCAGGAGATGGGTCCATTAAAGGACAAAGAGAGGATTGCCATCAAAGAGCTGGAAGTAAAGGAGCCTTGCTGTCCCAGCCCATTCCCTGCCCTGTGAACCAGGACCCACAAACTGCATAAAATGGAGTGTTGGTGGCTGTTTGAGGCTTACAGTAAATGCCAAAAATTTGGGGAAAAAAACATTTTCTGTTTGTTGTTGCTGAACACACTACACTGTCTACTTGTCTGTGAATTATTGGACAGAGATTTCTTTAGATGCTTTGAGCCAATAAGTCTTTCATACTTTACTGAAGAACTCTGTGTGTGTTGAGGCCTGCCTTCTATAGTCTGGTAGTTTATAACCGACTTAACCTTAACTTTCTCCTTGTGCAGGGCCTTGACGTTATCCAGAGTTGAGATATTAGGGCCTTCTCAGGTTTTTCCGGGGCATACACACAGCCCTGCACATCAGGTAGCATTCCAGATCCCCTGGAACATGTCAGATCTTTTCAGTGCTGCCTGTGGACATTTCATTCTTCAGATATTTCTTCGTTAGTACTTTCGGCTGTTTGGTCCCTGAAACCACTCTTGCTGCTGCAGGCAGCTATAATATGAATTGCTGTCAATTGTTTTAGACAAATGCCCTGGTGATAGGGCTTTCCCATTGAGTGAGCTCTGAGTCAGGTCGAACTAAGTTCTGTGAATAAGTTTTTTTTCTCAAGAGCTGCCAGGCAGTTCAGACAGTGATAGTACTCTGTGGATAGGGCCTTTTGAGGACCTACAAACCCAGTTTGCTCTCTCCTCTGACTGCTGGGCTGCCGGTTTACACAGCTTACCCTGGTTATGAGGCTGCTGTTTTTCAAGGCTACTATGGAGCTGGAGAGGGGGCATGAGATGAGGGCAAATTAAAACACCAAAAAGTTCACTGTTCTTGTCGATATTAAGCTCCTTTTCTTGAGTGAATGCTGTTCAGATTATGAGCCTATGGTTAATTTCCAAATTTTTGAAAAATTAAACTTTGACTATTTTTTTCTTCCACTGTTACTATTTCTTTTATGAAGGAACAAATTATTAGAGGTTCTTATTCTCTTATTCTGGAAGTTTGCTTATCACGTTTTTTATTTTAGCCATCATGATAGGTGTGTGCTGATAACTCATTGTGGTTTTAATTTGTATTTCCATGATGGCTAATGATGTTGAACATGTTTTTATGTGATTATTTGCTATCTGTCTATCTTCTTTGGCAAAATACCTGTTCGTTTCTTTTACCCATTTTTAAATTGGATTTTTTGGGGTTATTGCTGAATTTTGAGAGCTTAAAAAATATTCTAGATACTAGTCCCTTATTGGACATGTTGTTTCCAAATATCTTCTGGCAGCAATATTTTTAAATTTTTACCATGTTCATTTGATAGTTTGTGCATTTGCTATAAAATCTATAAGAACTCCTTGCTTAGCTCTAGAACCCAAAAATTTTCTGTGTTTTTCTAACAGCTTTATAGTTTAGTGTTTTACATTTAAGTTATGACATATTTTGAGTTAATTTTCATATAAGGTGTGAGGTTTAGGTTGAGGTTTTTTTTTTTCTTTTTTTGGTCTATGGACTTTCAGTTGTCCACTACCATTTATTGAAGGTCTGTTCCTTCCTCCATTGAATTGCTTTTGCACCTTTGTCAAAAACCAATTGTGCAAATATGTGTGGGTTTATTTTTGGGTTTCTGAAGTGGTCCAGTCATCTATGTGTCTGTCTCTTTGCCTAGTAAGCATTAACATTGGATAGAGTGACTTTCCACTTTCTTCTTCTTCAAAACAGTTTTAGCTCTTCTAAGGCCTGTGGCTTTCTCTGTAAGTTTTAAAATAGTTTGGCTATGTCTACAAAATACTTTCTGGAATTTTGGTAGGAAATGAATTAAAGCTATCGATCAATCTGGGGCAGATAGACATCTGTGGGTCTCCTAGTCCATGTCTCTCCATTTGTTAATCTTTGGGTTCTTTCATCAGCATTTTGAAATTTGTAGCATGCAGGTGCCATACATGTTTTGGTAACTTTATACTTAACTATTTCATTTATTTTGGTGTGATTGTAAATTGTATTGTTTTTAATTCTAGTTTCTACATGTTTATTGTTAGTATTTAGAAATGGATTGGTTTTCGTGCACTAATGTTATATTTTGTAGCTTTGCTGAACTCACTTATTAGTACTAGACATTTTTTTGGTTAGATTTCTTGGGATTTTCTGTGTAGACTATCATGTCTCAGTAGTTTTGTTTTTTCTTTTTCAAACTGTATGTTCTCAAATCCACTGTCGTCCACTGCCGCCCTACCCACTTCCCCCGCCTCCGCCCCATCTCCCTGCCTTATTGTAGCAGCTAGAACTTCCAGTACCATGTTGGATAAGAGTGATGAGAGTGGACATCCTTACTTGTTACTGATCTTAGGGGGAAAGCATTCATTCTTTCCTGGTTAAGTATGATGTGAGCTGAGGGTTTTTGGTAGTTGGTCTTAGGTTGAGGAAGTTTACCTTTATTTGTAGTTTGTTTACAGTTTTATAATGAATTGGTGTTGTATTTTATTATATGCTTTTTTTGTGTGCCAGATGCTGCAGTTTTTCTTTTCAGCTTGTTGATATATGGTAGATTACATTGGGTGAGTTTTTTAAAAAATTGATCCATATATATATTTTAATTAGTTAACTTATTCTTTTTGGCTGTGTTGGGTCTTTGTTGCTGCGTGTGGGCTTTTTCTAGTTGTGGCGAGTGGGGACTAGTCTTCGTTGAGGTGCTTGGGCTTCTTATTGCAGTGTCTTCTCGTTCTGCAGCACGGGCTCTAGGTGCGCAGGCTTCAGTAGTTGTGGCACGTGGGCTCAGCAGTTGTGGCTCTTGGGCTCTAGAGCACAGGCTCAGTAGTTGTGGTATGGGCTTAGTTGCAGGCTCACTAGTTGTGGTGCACGGGCTTAGTTGCTCTGTGGCATGTGGGATCTTCCCAGACCAGGGAACGAACCTGTGTCCCCTGCATTGGCAGGCGGATTCTTATACATTGGTTGATTTTTGAATGTTGAATCAGCCGTGCACACCTGAAATAAACCCCACTTGGCCTTTTTGTACATTCCTTTGTAAACGTTATTAGATTCCTTTTGCTGATATTCTCGAGGTTTTTTTTTGCATTTAAATTCATAAGAGACATTTGGTTTGTAGTTTTCTTTTTTATATTGTCTTTGCCTGACTCTTATCAGGGTAGTGTTAGTTTCTTAAAATGAGTTTGGAAGTGTTCTTTCTTGTTTTATTTTCTGGAAGTTATTATATAAAGTCGACGTTAATTCTTTGTTGAAGGTTTGTTAGAATTGTGTAATGAAATCACTTGGGCCTAGTGGTTTGTTTTCAGGGACTTTTAAACTTCAAATTCATTTTATTTGTTGGTTATAAGGTCTGTTTACATTATCTATTCTTGGTTGAGTTTTGGAAGTTGTGGTTTTTGAGGAATTGGTTGACTTCTTCTAAGTTATTGAGTTTATGAGTGCAAAGTTTGTGGTGTTCCTATGTCTTTTTAATGGCTGTAGGATTTGTAGGGATGTATTTTTTCAATGGCTGTAGGATTTGTTGTGATATCCCTATTTCAGACTCATGTTTGTCATTTGTGTCTTCTCTGTTTTTTGTCAGTCCTCCTAGATGTGTATTAATTGTAATTATTTCTTGAAGGACTAGCTCTTGGTTTTATTGCTTTTAAAAAAATAGTTGTTTTCCTGTTTTGAATTGAATTGATTCCTACTATTTCTCTCTTCCTTTTGCTTGCTTGCTTTAGTTATTTTTTGTTCTTCTAGTTTCTTGAGGTTGGAATTTAGGTTATTGATTTGAGAGTTTTTTTCATTTCCAATGAAAATAAGTTGACCCTTGAACAGTGCGGAGTTTAGGAGGCTGATCCCCTGTGCAGTTGAAAGTCCATGTATAACTTCACAGTTAGCCCTCTGTATCCGTGGTTCCACATCCATGGATTCTGCCACCTGTGGATCATGTGGTACTGGAGTAGGTATTTATTGAAAAAATCCATGTGTAAGTGGACCTATGCAGTTCAAACCTGTGTTGTTCAAGGGTCAACTGTATTTAATGTTACGAATTTCCCTCTCAGTTCTGCTTTAGCTGCATCCCATATATTTTGATATGCTGTTTCTTTTTTCATTTAATTTTGTATGTTTAAAAAATTCTGTTAAAGACTGTTTTATTCATGAATCAGAAGCTTGTTATTCATGTTTTTATCATTTATCTGTTTTGTTTTTGTTATTGGTTTCTAATTCATTTATGATTAAGCCACACATTCTGTATGATTTCAGTCTCTTAAATTTATTCTCTGAATATGCTTCATTTGGGTGAATGTTCCTTTGTGTTTGGAAAAATAATATGTATTTTGTTTTTGTTGGGTGGTGTGCTCTCTATGTGTCAGTTAAGTATTGTTAGGGTTTTTTTGTTTGTTTTGTTTTTTTGGTGAGATCTTGTGTGACTTATATTATTTTCTACCTAGCAGTTCTATCAGTTGCTGAGCATGGTGGGCACATGTCGAAATCCCCAACTATAGTGGTGGATTTGTGTATTTATTCTTTCGGCTCTATCAGTTTTGTTTTATGCATTTTGAGGCTCTCTTGTTTGGTGTTTATAAAATTAGTAGTGTTGTATCTTTCTGTTGAATTTATTCTTTTATTGTTACATAATTTCTGTCTTTGTTTCTAGAAATTTCCTTTTGACCTGAGGTCTACTTTACCAGATACTAATATAGCCACTTTTGTTGTCAGAGTTTACTTGTCATATCTTTCTATTCATTTACTTTCAACCTCCCTATAGTGTTGAACTTGAAATTAGTTTCTTCCAAATAGCATGTGGTTGGTTCATGTTTTTTAATCTACTTTGCCAGGCTTTGTCTTTTGATGGATGTATTTAGGTCATTTACATGTAAGAGAAAATTATTGATATGTTAGTGTTCAAGTTTGCCATTTTGTTGTTTTCTTCCTGTTCTTTCCTTTCTCTTTTTTTGCCTTTTTGGAGTTACTTAAACAATTTTAGGTTTCCATTTTGATTTATTTATAGTTTTTCTTAGCTTTTTTTGTTGTATCATTTTCTCAATGGTTTTTCTAGATATGCAATAATACATGTGTAGCTTATCACAGTCTACATATGCAGCATTTTATCACTTCTAGTAAAATGTGGAGGCTTCACTTTCCATTTAAGTACCTTTAATGTTACCTAGTATTGTGACTTTTGTTTCATATTTCATATTCATTGACTATGATTTGTACAGTTCTTGAGGAGGATTGTGTTTTGTATTTATCCATACTCCTGCAGTTTCTGTTTTTCCTTTTTCCACACTGCTCACAAGATTTAAAGAAAAAAATCATTTTCTACTGTTTGAGTACTTCCTTTTACCAGTCTTCAAGTGTGTATCTGCTGGTTTCCAAATACTTAAGTTTTTTTTTGTTTTTTTGTTTTTTGGGTCTAAAATGTCTTTATTTCCCCTTGATTGTTGAACTGTTTACTGGATATCAAATTCTGGGTTGCTGTTATTTTCTTTAAGAACTGAAAAATAATTGCCCCACTTCATTCTGGCTCTAAGATTTCAGATCAGAGTTCTGTCACTAGAATTGGTGTTCCTATATAGGCAGTATGTTATCATGGCTCTTTTCCAAAGTTTTCTTTATCTTTAGAAGTTTAATTTTGATGTCTTGCTATTGGTTTCTTTGGGTTTATCCTGCTTGGGGTTCTTTCAGCTTATTAAAACTGAAGAAATATTATATCTTTTACCCAATGTAGGAAATTTTGAGCTGATATGTTTTAAAATACTTTCTCAGTTTAATTTCTTTTTCTTTACCTCTTGGAACAGTGATATGAATGATGAATCCTTTGTTATTGTCTCACAGGTCCCTGAGGCTCTATTCATTTTTCTTCACTATATTTTGTCTGAATCTGTTGTTCAGATTAGTTGAATTCTATTGATTGGACTACAAATTACTGATTCTATCTTCTGTAGTTATGATTTTACTACTGAGTCTAACCAGTAGGTTTTTTATTTTGGTAATTGTATTTTTCAGTTCTATAGTTTCCATTTGGTCCTTTTTTATAATTTTTTTTTCTAATTTTTCATTGTTTCAAGAGAACTTGCAGTTGATTATTGAGTATTTTTATGACAGCTATTAAAAAATTCTTGTTAGATAGTTCCAGCACCAGATTGATTTACTTGTTGGCATCAGTTGATTGTTTTTCTTATTTGTTTTTTGATAGTATTGGTTCTTAGTATGAAGAACAATATTCAATTGTATTCTGGACATTTTGTCTATCTTAGGAGATGCTGGGTTCTACTTAAGTATTTTATTGTCGCAGTGTGCTGGTAAGATCAAGCACACAGGTCCTGACCTACTTTTGTGGATTGTGGTTCTAATGATAGTTTAATTTTTAGAGCCTTTGTGATGTTGTTTTGGTCTGCTCGGCATATCTAGTGCCAGTAACCTTAGGGAACAGAAGGGGGTTCCCCAGGCTGACCTGCTAGGGTCTCTTGGTGAAGGAGCAGAGAATCTCAGGCACACAGTGACCAAGAAGCTTCCCTTGTCAGGTTCTTGCTGTGTCGGGATCCCCCATGCCTCTGAGAGACACAGAGAGTGATTCTTGGGTAGTGTGTGAGTTGTCAAGAGATCTTTCCTAGTGACACCGAATCTCTCCACCTCTCTCCACTCTCTTTCTTTTCCTGGAATCTCTAATGGAAGGAGATCTGGGTCCATTGGGATTCCCTTGATCATTTATTATTGGCAGTGTTCCCAATTGCTCTCTCCCTCTGGTGGTGCTGGACTTAGTTGATACTGTCAGAGAGACTCCTGTTTGATCAAGAGGAGGAATGAGCTAGGTTGGGGGTGGGGAAACATGGGGTCTGGGTCACCTTCTGTTGGGTGCTGGGACATAATTCACCTTGTTACTCTGTTATTCCTTCAGTCTTGGGCTCCCAAACCAGCTTGCTACTTCCAGAATTCTCACCAGTCTCTATGTTATTTTCAGCGATTATAGTTGTTTTTAGTGGGGAGAAGCTGGGAGAAATTTGATCTGTACCATCTTGTTTAGATCAGAAGTTTGGAAATCACTAATTCTTTTAGCTGTTTTTTTCTGGAGTTTATTTTCTTATTTTAAAAAACACATTAATTATTAGGTTGACCAAAAGTTCCTTCAATTTTTAAGTAAAAATAAAAGACACCTTTTTCATTTCACCAAGTACTTTACTGAACAACGTATTCACCATTTTGTTCTACTACTTTCTGCCATTTTTCAGCCAACTTCACAATTCCATCTTCCCACAACTTATTATCTTTCTGAGCAGAGAACTGTTCCAGGTGCCTTTTACAGTCTTCCAGGGAATTGAAATTTTTTCCGTTAAGAGACTTTTGTGAAGACTAACATAATTAGAAAGCCGAAGGTGCAATGTCTGGTGAACACAGTGGATGTATTAGAACTTCCCAGCCAAACTGTAACAGTTTTTGCTTGGTCATCAAAGAAACATGCGGTCTTGTGTTATCTTGATGGAAGATTATGCGTTTTCTGTAGACTAATTCCAGACACTTTTCGTCGAGTGCTGCTTTCAGTTGGTCTCATGGGGAGCAGTACTTGTTGGAATTAATCGTTTGGTTTTCCAGAAGGAGCTTGTAGTAGAGGACTCCCTTCCAATCCCACTGTATACACAACCTCACCTCCTTTGGATGAAGACCAGCCTTTGGTGTGGTTGGCAGAGGTTCATTTCACTTGCCCTGCTATCTCTTCTGTTCGACATTACTGTACAGTATCCACTTTTCATCACCCATCACAATTTGTTTTAAAAATGGAACTTTTTTTTACGTTTCAGTAGAAAATCGAATGTGGAAATACAGTCAAGAAAGTTATTTTTGACTTAACTTACATGCAATCCAAACATCAAAGCGACTAACGTAACCAAGCTGGTACAAATGATTTTCAACACTTGAATTGGATATTTTGAGTATGTCGGCTATCTCCCACATGGTATAATGTTGATCTCAATTAATGTCTCGATTTTGGTCGCTGTCAACTGCAGCTGGTCTACCCAATCATGGAGCATTGTCCAGTGAGAAATCTCCAGCGTGGAACTTCGCAAACCACTTTTGACACGTTCGATGAGTCACAACACCTCCTCCATACACGACACAAATCTGTTCTTGCATTTCAGTTGAGTTTTTACCTTTATTGAAATAAAGCATAATATGCTGAAAATGTTGCTTTTTTCTTCCATCTTCAATATTAAGATGGCTACACAAAACTTCACCAACTTTGGTAAGTTTTTTTTTTTAATTCATGCTGATACGACAGCTGTTACGATACAGTCTAACAAAATTGTTTCAAATGAAGTTAAAGACAACTAAGTGCTACTAGAGCCATTTTATGGGAAAAAACAAATGCACTTGGGCCCAACCCAATATTTAATCTGTTGATTACCTAGTATGGCAGATGAGGACTTAGCTGTCTTATGTGAGCATTCCATATCTCTGTTATCCTTCATTATTATGTTACAGCTTTTTGCTAAACCAGAAATAAATATTAATACTATGATCAAATAAATGTGGCCCATTGAAGACTCAAGTAGTGTACTTTGTTTCCTTCTTGTGCAACCATTATTTTAATGTAGTAAATCATTGCTACATGTTTTTCTTTACATCATTTTTTACTTAATTATAGGTAATTAAAATTTTTTTACACCTGTTCCTAGTCAGGCAATATGGCTTATTCCTCCTTTTGTGTGGTATATTCTCCAGTATCTTCCTAATAAAGAGTGTGTTAAAAGTTTTTTTGAGTTCTGCATGTCTGAAAATTTCTTTATTTTGTTCCCATAGTTGATTAATAATTTGGCTGAGTAGAGAAATTTAGATTAAAAATCAGTTTTCCTCAGAATTTTTAAGGCATTGTTCCAGTGTCGTCTTATGTCCATTTCATCTTAAATGACTCAATTTAATTAAAATATAAGTGCACATGGAGTTGGAGCTAGGTATATTCAAGGCCCACATACGTATTTAGGAAAAGCAAGTTAAAATTTAATTCAGTACTCTTAATACTTGCTTCATAATTTGGGTTTTGATCAGGAAAGCTAATGGGATGGGATGTAGGGAGAAAAGTTTGGAAGTGTGGAAGACATTCGTTGAAAGAGGTAGCTAAAGAAACTTAGGGAAGAAAAAGTATGAAGTGAGTAGTTAGATTTTTTTTTTTAACATCTTTATTGGAATATAATTGCTTTACAATGGTGTCTTAGTTTCTGCTTTATAACAAAGTGAATCAGTTATACATATACATATGTTCCCATATCTCTTCCCTCTTGCATCTCCCTCCCTCCCACCCTCCCTATCCCACCTCTCTAGGTGGTCACAAAACACAGAGCGGATCTCCCTGTGCTATGCGGTTGCTTCCCACTAGCTATCTATTTTACGTTTGGTAGTGTATATATGTCAATGCCACTCTCTCACTTTGTCACATCTTACCCTTCTCCCTCCCCATATCCTCAAGTCCATTCTCTAGTAGGTCTGTGTCTTTATTCCCGTCTTGCCACTAGGTTCTTCACGACCTTTTTTTTTTTTTTTTCCCTTAGATTCCATATATATGTGTTAGCATACTGTATTTGTTCTTCTCTTTCTGATTTACTTCACTGTGTATGACAGACTCTAACTCCATCCACCTCACTACAGATAACTCCATTTCTTTTTATGGCTGAGTAATATTCCATTGTATATATGTGCCACATCTTCTTTATCTGTTCATCTGATGATGGACACTTAGGTTGCTTCCATGTCCTGGCTATTGTAAATAGAACTGTAATGAACATTTTGGTACATGACTCTTTCTGAATTATGGTTTTCTCAGGGTATATGCCCAGTAGTGGGATTGCTGGGTCGTATGGTAGTTCTATTTTTAGTTTTTTAAGGAACTTCCATACTGTTCTCCATAGTGGCTGTATCAATTTACATTCCCACCAACAGTGCAAGAGTGTTCCCTTTTCTCCACACCCTCTCCAGCATTTATTGTTTCCAGATTTTTTGATGATGGCCATTCTGACCGGTGTGAGATGATATCTCATTGTAGTTTTGATTTGCATTTCTCTAATGATTAATGATGTTGAGCATTCTTTCATGTGTGTGTTGTCAATCTGTATATCTTCTTTGGAGAAATGTCTATTTAGATCTTCTGCCCATTTTTGGATTGGGTTGTTTGTTTTTTTGTTATTGAGCTGCATGAGCTGCTTGTAAATCTTGGAGATTAATCCTTTGTCAGTTGCTTCATTTGCAAATATTTTCTCCCATTCTGAGGGTTGTCTTTTGGTCTTGTTTATGGTTTCCTTTGCTGTGCAAAAGCTTTTAAGTTTCATTAGGTCCCATTTGTTTATTTTTGTTTTTATTTCCATTTCTCTAGGGGCTGGGTCAAAAAGGATCTTGCTGTGATTTATGTCATAGCGTGTTCTGCCTATGTTTTCCTCTAAGAGTTTGATAGTGTCTGGCCTTACATTTAGGTCTTTAATCCATTTTGATTTTATCAATGAATTTGGTAAAGTAGCAGGATACAAAATTAATGCACAGAAATCTCTTGCATTCCTACACACTAATGATGAAAAATCTGAAAGTGAAATTAAGAAAACACTCCCATTTACCACTGCAACAAAAAAAATAAAATATCTAGGAATAAACCTACCTAAGGAGACAAAAGACCTGTATGCAGAAAATTATAAGACACTGATGAAAGAAATTAAAGATGATACAAATAGATGGAGAGATATACCATGTTCTTGGATTGTATGAATCAACATTGTGAAAATGACTCTACTACCCAAAGCAATCTACAGATTCAACGCAATCCCTATCAAACTACCTCTGGCATTTTTCACAGAAGTAGAACAAAAAATTTCACAATTTGTATGGAAACACAAAAGACCCCGAATAGCCAAAGCAATCTTGAGAACGAACAATGGAGCTGGAGGAATCAGGCTCCCTGACTTCAGACTATACTACAAAGCTACAGTAATCAAGACAGTATGGTACTGGCACAAAAACAGAAACATAGATCAATGGAACAGGATAGAAAGCCCAGAGATAAACCCACGCACATATGGTCACCTTATCTTTGATAAAGGAGGCAAGCATATACAGTGGAGAAAAGACAGCCTCTTCAATAAGTGGTGCTGGGAAAACTGGACAGGTATATGTAAAAGTATGAAATTAGAACACTCCCTAACACCATACACAAAAATAAACTCAAAATAGATTGTTTTCTGATGTCGTGTTAACTTGCTCTGAAGTTCGTAGTCCAAGTATCATTGTCTGTTTTTTTTCTTTTTAAAATTTCTTTATTTATTTTAATATCTTTATTGGGGTATAATTGCTTTACAATGTTGTGTTAGTTTCTGATGTATAACAAAGTGAATGAGCTGTACGTATATATATATATATATCCCCATATCCCCTCCCTCTTGCGTCTGCTTCCCACCCTCCCTATCCACCCCCAAGGTGGTCACAAAGCACGGAGCTGATCTCCCTGTGCTCTGCAGCTGCTTCCCACTAGCTAGTTATTTTACATTTGGTAGTGTATATATGTCCATGCCACTCTCTCACTTCGTCCCAGCTTACCCTTCCCCCTCCCCATGTCCTCAAGTCCATTCTGTACGTCTGTGTCTTTATTCCTGTCCTGCCCCTAGGTTCTTCAGAACCAGTTTTCTTTTTTCTTAGCTTCCATATATGTGTGTTAGCACACGGTGTTTGTTTTTCTTTTTTTGTCTTACTTCACTCTGTATAACAGACTCTAGGTCCGTCTGTCTCACTAGAAGTAACTCAGTTTCATTTCTTTTTCTGACTTACTTCACTCTGTACGTATGACAGACTCTAGGTCCATCCACCTCACTACAAATAACAATTTCGTTTCTTTCTATGGCTGAGTAATATTCCATTGTATATATGTGCCACATCTTCTTTATCCATTCATCTGTTGATGAACACTTAGGTTGCTTCCATGTCTTGGTTATTGTAAATAGTGCTGCAGTGAACATTGTGGTACATGACTCTTTTTAAATTATGGTTTTCTCAGGGTATATGCCCAGGAGTTGGATTGCTGGGTCATATGGTAGTTCTATTTTTAGTTTTTTAAGGAACCTCCGTAGTATTCTCCATAGTGGCTGTATCAATTTACATTCCCACCAACAATGTAAGAGGGTTCCCTTTTCTCCACACCTTCTCCAGCATTTATTGTTTGTAGATTTTTTGATGATGGTCATTCTAACCATTGTGAGGTGATACCTCGTTGTAGTTTTGATTTGCATTTCTCTAATTGTTAGTGATGTTGAGCATCCTTCATGTATTTGTTGGCAATCTGTATATCTTCTTTGGAGAAATGTCTATTTAGGTCTTCTGCCTATTTTTGGATTGGGTTGTTTTTTTGATAGCGAACTGCATGAACTGATTGTATATTTTGGAGATTAATCCTTTGTCAGTTGCTATGTTTGCAAATATTTTCTCATGATTTGATTTAAAATCTTCATTAGCTTCTAGACACTGCTCTTAGTTTTGGGGAACTATTTAAATAACCAGCAGGGGGAGTACTTACGTTCCTTTTGCAACAGGGACTCAAGCTGGAAAGATAGTTGGGATTTTAATACGTGCAGTTTAGAACAACAGTTTAAAATTTTTTTGTTGTTGTTTTTTCTGATAGTGAAAATAATATGCACCTATTGTAGAATAGCTATAAAAGAAAGAATGCAATAGAAAATAACACATGTGAATCTACAATCAGGTGATATAGGCACTTTCATGTATTTCCTGTTAAACTTTTTTCTCTCAATGCTTTTTTTTAAAAAATAGATTAATTAATTTATTTTTGGCTGCATTGGGTCTTCATTGCTGCGCGTGGGCTTTCTCTAGTTGTGGTGAGTGGGGGCTGTGCTCACTACGGGCTTCTCATTGCGGTGGCTTCTCTTGTTGTGGAGCATGGGCTTTCGTAGTTGTGTCACGTGGGCTCGAGAGCACAGGCTCAGTAGATGTGGCGCACGGGCTTAGTTGCTCCTTGGCTTGTGGGATCGTTTTGGACTAGGGCTTGAACCCATGTCCCCTGCTTGGCAGGCGGATTCTTAACCACTGTACCACCAGGAAAGTCCTCTCAGTGCTTATATCTACTGTAAAATTGATGTTACTATTTTAAAACTTAGGGTCGTTAGTATTACATAGATACTTTTTTGAAAATCAATCTGATTCTTTTCCACCCTGATAAGATCAGAAACAGAACATTTATTCTTGTGTATAAATAAGGTTTCTATTGGCTTCTCATAAAGTTGTAGATTTTAATTTCTGTTCTTTTAAGGAGCAGAACCTCTAGAGCATCAGAAAATTCCTGTTAAGCAAAGAAAGGCAGCAGAATACAATGTTGTCTATCTTAGGGATACAACTAAAACATATAATCAGAAGATGCAAATAGGGCAGCAATGTATTAAAACAGTTGTGTCAGGTTGCTGGCTTGGTGCCTGGTACATAATTTTGTACTCAGTTTTTGGAATGGACAAATAGTGGAATAGGGTGATGCTTTTAAAATATTTATTGTAATTTTAAGACAAATAAAAATGGAGTACTTTGTAAAGATTGAAACACACATGAACAATTTCTTTAAAAAGTTATGTGTAAGAAAGCCTGTCCAGTTGGTGTAGCTCTAGATTATCTCTTCTTAAAAGCTATGACCAAGAAAAACAGTACATATTATCTACCCAATAATTAATTTATTTATAGAAAGAAGAGAAACATACTTAGTGCCTGAGTTCTGGCCACAATTTTACTAAGATCTCAAAAATATTTATCTTTGAACATTCTGTATAAGTCCCTCCTTATTTTGAACCAGTTTTGTTGAATTCTGCATTCAGTTCTTGTCACTTATGCATTAAAATAACGTAGGTAACAAATGTATACTTACGAGTGTGGAGAAATCCATTAATCAAAGGGAAAACAGTTTTGAGGAGAGGTTAATGAAGAAATCACATTGCAGTAGTTGAAGAATAAAATCTTTGTGTTGACAAATCTCTATATAAATGTGCTGGGGAAGAGAAGGAGCAAGGGATAGCATGATGGGATGAGAGAGAGTTAAAAAAAAGTTAATGAGAAACTTGTGCATGGTTGAATGATGGCCTAAGGGATGGAACAGATTAAGATAGGAAACTTCGGAATCCTGAATGCAGTGTCTCATGACTGGCATCCTGTTTTTCATATTGAGGATTTTCTTCTTATAGCCTCAAGCCACTGGGATGTAAAGCTTTCTGTTTCTTCCTCAGCCTTTTTAAAAATTCAATAGAGCCTATAGCATTTTTACTTTTTTACCCAACATTGTGTATTTTACTGCAGCAGAATACTCCAAGCATGCGCAGAGAAGCTTGTTCTGTGTTTAGTTTACCTGTATGGTAAAGCCATACAGGTTGGATTTTTTTTTTTTGGCTGAATTGGGTCTTCGTTGCTGTGCATGGGCTTTCTCTAGTTGCGGTTAGCGGGGGCTTCTCTTGTTGCATAGCGTGGGTTCTAGGCACGCAGGCTTCAGTAGTTGCGGCGCCTGGGCTCAGTAGTTGTGGCTCACGGGCTCTGGACCGCAGGCTTAGTAGTTGTGGTGCACGGGCTTAGTTGCTCCGTGGCATGTGGGATCTTCCCAGACCAGGGCTCGAACCCGTGTCCCCTGCATTGGCAGGCGGATTCTTAACCACTGCGCCACCAGGGAAGTCCCTAGAGGTTGGATTTTAATCCAGTGTTCTTGGTGGTGGTTCTCAAACTTTAATAGTGCCTAACTCACCAGGGTGGTTGGTGGGCCTCTCATCACTCAAGATTCTAATTTGGGGTTTGAGTATCTACTATCTCTAAAAGCATACGTGGTGATTCTGATGTGCATTGCCCTTGATTGCATTTTAAAAATTGTGGTCAAATTGAGTGAAATTTACTATTATAACAATTTTTAAGTCTATGGCCTATGACATTAAGTACCTTCATGTTGTTCTGAAACTATCACCACCATCCATCTCCAGAACTTTTCATCATCCCAAACTGAAACCCTATACCCATTAACAACTCCTCATTTTCCCCTCCCTACAGCCCCTGGCAACCACCATTCTACTTTGTCTCTTTGAGTTTGATGACTTTAGGGACCTAATATAAGTGGAATCATAATTTTTGTCCTTTTGTGTCTGGCTTATTTCACTTAGCTTAATGTCTTGAAGGTTATTCCATGTTGTATTGTGTGTTAGAATTTTTTACTTTCTTTAAGGCTGAATGTAGTCCGTTTTATGTATATACCACATTTTGTTTATCATTCATCCATTGAAGGACATTTGGGTTGTTTCCACATTTTGGCTCTTGTGAATATGGCACTATGAACATTGTTGTGGAAACATCTGTTTCAGTCTCTGCTTTCAGTTCTTTCTGGTATATGCTGGATCATATTTTTAACTTTTGAGGAGCCACCATACTTTTATCCACAGTGACTGCATCATTTTGCATTTCTATCAGAATGTATGAGGGTTTCAGTTTTTCCATATCCTTGCCAGTACTTGTTATTTTCTGTTTTTTTTTTAATTTTTAAAATTTTAACTTTTTTTAATAGTAGTCATTCCTAATGGGTGTGAAGTGGTATCTCATTGTGGTTTTGATTCACAGTTCTCTCATGATTAGTGATGTTGAGCACCTTTTCATGTGCCTATTAGCCATTTGTATATCTACTTTGGAGAAATGTCTCTTTCAGGTCCTTTGCCCACTTAAAAATTGAGTTGTTGGTCTTTTTGTTGTTGAGTTGTTAGGAGTTCTTTATGTATTTTGGATATTAGTTCCTCATCAGATCTTGGATTGCATCTTAAGAAATGCTGGCTTGGGGTAAGGAGTTTGAATTGTGGAGTCAGACCAGCCTGTGTGTGAATCTTGGCTCATGTGTAAGTTCCCTTGCATATTAAAACTGCCAGCTACCAATCTGGAGTGATCTACCTCCTTCTTTGGTCTCTCCTTGTCCTCTATGCATGGGCACCAGTTTCAGACTTCACCTGGGGACTCCTGAGGTCGTAAACCTACAATGTGTCAGGATTTCATTCCTTTTTAAGGCTGTGAATAGTTTTTCTTTATATATACATGCTTATTTTGTTTATCCATTCATCCATTGGTGGATATTTGTGTTGTTTCCAGTTTTTAGTTATTGTGAATAATGTTATTTTGAACTTTGATATTTAAACATACATTTGAGGGACTTCCCTGGTGGTCCAGGGGGTACGACTGCACGCTCCCAATCCAGGGGGCCTGGGTTCGATCCCTGGTCGGGGAACTAGATCCTGCATGCATGCGCAACAAAGAGTTCGCATGCAGCAACTAAGAAGTCTGCGTGCTGCAACTAAGGAGTCTGCATGTCGCAACGAACATCCCGCGTGCCGCAACTAAGACCTGGCACAGCCAAAATAAATAAGTAAATATTAAAAAAAAAAAAACCCAAACATCCATTTGAGTCCCTGCTTTCAGTTCTTTTGGGAAATTGAATTGCTCAGAAGTAGAATTGCTAGATCCTATGGTAATTGTATGTTTAATTTTTTGGAGGACCCACTGTACCATTTTCTATAGCAACTGCATCATTTTGTATTTCTACCAGCAATGCACAGGGGTTCCGGTTTTTTCCACATCCTTGCCAATACTTATTTATTTTTTGACAGTAACTATTATAACGGGTGGGAGTTGGTATCTCACACTGTGGTTTTGATTTGTGTTTCCCTAATGACTAATGATATCAAGCATCTTTTTATGTGATTGTTGGTCATTTGTATGCCCTCTTTGGAGAAATGCCTATCAGACTTTTACTGAGTTTTAAACTGAGTTATTGAGTTGTGGGAGTTCTTAATGTATTTTGGGTACTAGATTCTTAGTTGGATATGTGATTTGCAAATATTTTCTCCCATTATGTGAATTGTCCTTCTACTTTCTGATAATATCTTTTGAAATTCGTAAGTTTTAAATATTGATGAAGTTTAGTTTATTCATTTTCTGTTAACTTGTCCTTTTATGTCATGTCTCAAACCACTGTTTATACTAACTTCTGTTATTTTTTGTCAGACCCTTGACAGAAATCATTTGACCACAGATGTATGGGTTTTTCTGGACTATGAATTCTGTTCCATTGACTGGGTCTATTGTTATGCCTGTACCACACTGCTTTGATTACTATTATTTTGTAGTAAGTTTTGAAATTGGGATGTGAGTTCCAATCATGGAACTTTTGTGGTTTTCTCACAGAGTCAGGATGAGTTACATGTTTGGTATCAATGTGTGACCGTATAGGTGGGTTATTGTCAAGCACGGAACCTCACCTGAGCCTTGGTGTCCAGAGTTTTTACTGGGGCTTTGCTATGGACTCCATATTTGTGTTCTCTATTCCCAACCCCCATTCATATGTTGAAACCTAATCCTCAATGTGGTAGTATTTGGAGATGGAGTCTTTGAAAGGTAAATAGGTCATGAGGGTGGAGCTCTCATGAATGGGATTAGTGCCCTTATAAAAGAGGTTCCAGAGAGATCCCTCCTCCCTTCAGCATCAGTGAGGAAGTGAGCCTTTGCCAGATTTCACCACTAACACTGAATCTGCTGACACCTTGATCTTGGACTTCCCAGCTTCTAGAACTTGAGAAGTGTTTGTTGTTTATAGGCTACCTACTTTATGGCATTTTGTTATAGTAGCCCGAACAGACTAAGGCTCCTTTACGTAGACATAAATGGCTGATCTCAGTCTCCAGTTCTTCTGTGTGTGACTCAAAGCCTCTACTCTAAATCATACTGTCTTTCTGGTGTCACCAGCCCCCATGGTAACAGTATTGTGTGTGATTAGCCACCACCCTAAATCACATTATTAGACTGTCTGGTGTAACTGAAGCTCTCAGGCAAAGAAAGACACTTCTATCAGCCATGGTATTCCAAGGGCATAGACATTACTTTCCAGGAGCCAAGGACAAAGGCTAGACTTGTTTGTTTGTTTGTTTTTTGGCTGCTCCTGTGCAGCTTACAGGGTCTTAGTTCCCTGAACATAGATCAAACTCAGGCCCCAGCAGTGGAAGCACCGAGTCCTAATCACTGGACCACCAGGGAATTAATTCCCTAGCCTTCCTTTTAGGTGAGGTTAGATTCTTTACTGCATGTTTACTTTTTCAGTCTTTTGCTAATAAGTCTTTTACCCATGGTTGCCTTTCTTTTCACACCGTAAGAGCCCATGTTTGTGACAAACACAAATCCTCTTCTTAGTCTGCAAATGTCTCTCCCTAATTCATATTCATGTGCCCTCATTTTGAAGTGAATTTGTGATTGCTGCCTTAACTCCACAGAGTTACTATAAGGCTTCAGTGAGGGAAAGAAATTAAAAAGTGGTTTTTAGAATTAATCTCTGCAACCTTCATACTGCTTCTGTATGTTTATACTAACTTCTGTTATTTTACTTCTCTGTATTGTGCTTTGTGACAGGTCTAATGATCATATTGATTTCTTGAGGACAGGGTTCATGATATTTCTCTGTGTCTTCTGTGCTTAAGTGATTACAAGCACTGGTTTGTTGAATTTAGTTTTCAATAATGGTAAAAATATATTGAAATTCCATTTGTTTTTAACCACCAGAGTGACTGCATTTGGTTGTGCAGGTTGAAAACTACAGTGCCCGCAGAGGCCCCATTCGTAGTGATGTCCTGCAAAATTTGTATACTTATTATGCCACTCTTTCAGTAGATGGCAATAAAGCACCTTTCCTAATAAAATCAGTACATTATGACAATTTCCAAATATATGGAAGTACAGTGACTTGAGAAGGGAGTGTCTTTTTCTCATTTGCAGAAAAATGTAGCCCTATTAAGACCCTAACCCTAACCCTAAACTAGCTTGAATTTTGATACTGGCTTTGCTATTTACAGGTATATGATCTTGAAGGATGTCTTCAACAGTTAGTTTATCTGTAAAATGGAATTGATACTACTCATTTCAGCCTAAAATATCACCTAGGATCTATATGAGGTAATAGACATGAAACATTTGCAGTGATGTCTGGCAGCTACTGAATTATCTTAGTCTGTTCAGGCTGCTGTAACAAAAATGCCATCGGCTGATGGTTTATAAACAACACAAATGTGTCACAGTTCTGGAGGCTGGGAAGTTCAAATTTAAGGTGCCAGTACATTCAGTGTTTGTTGAGGGCCCACTTCATGGTTCATAGCCATCTTCTTTCTGTTCACACATAGTGGATCTCTCTAGTACTTCTTTTAAAAGGGCACTAATCCCATTCATGAGGGTTCCATCCTTGTGAACTAAGCACCTCCCAAAGTCCTCACCTCCAAATACCATCACATTGGGGATTAGGTTTCAACATATGAATTATGGGGGGGACACAAACATTCCATCTGTAGCATAAATATTCAGTTTGTGATAGCTAAACGATTGTGCTTTTTTTCATTGGAGGTGGTTTTACTTTAGTAGTGTGTGATTACAGAATTATATCTGAGGTGGTTTACAATTAGGTAGAAGTAATTTATTTATTTATTTGGTTGCATTAGGTCTTAGTTGCAGCAGGCGGGCTTCTTAGTTGCAGCTCGAGGGCTCCTTAGTTGTGGCTTGCCAGCTCCTTAGTTGTGGCATGCGAACTCTTAGTTGTGGCATGCGTGTGGGATCTAGTTCCCGGACCAGGGATCGAACCTGGACCCCCTGCATTGGGAGCGTGGAGTCTTAATCACTGCGCCACCAAGGAAGTCCCATAATTAGGTAAAAGTCTTAATTCGGGGGGGCGGGCTCGTGCGTGGGAGTCCATGTGGGCACCGGCGTGGCAGGGAGCAGCGCGGGGTCGCCGTGGCAGAGCTGCAGCAGCTCCGGGTGCAGGAGGCGGTGGACTCTATGGTGATCAGTCTGGAGAGAGAACATCCGGAAGATGCAGGGCCTCATGTTCCGGTGCAGCGCCGCCTGCTGTGAGGACAGCCAGGCGTCCATGCAGCAAGTGCACCAGTGCATTGAGTGCTGCCATGCACCTCTGGCTCAAGCCCAGGCCCTGGTGACCAGCGAGTTGGAGAAGTTCCAGGACCACCTGGCTCGGTACGCTATGTATTGCAACGACAAAGCGAAAGATTCAATAGATGCGGGGAGTAAAGAGCTTCAGGTGAAGCGGCAGCTGGAGAGTTGCATGACCATGTGTGTGGATGGCCACATGAACCTCATCCCAACCATGACCAAGAAGATGAAGGAGTCTCTCTCATCCATTGGGAAATAGATGTCTGCTATTGGCCATCGGGGCTGAAGGCAGCAATCTACTTAAAAAGAGGAATGGGGATTTGGGTTTTCTAAGGAAAGTTTATGAATGAGGAAATTAAGGATGGCAGCAAGTTTAAGGCCTATATCACTTGCCTTTGGACACTGGTTCCTTTGTGTTTGAAACCTAGAAAGTGAAAAAACCTGGTACTAAAATTGGGGTCAGAGATAGCAGGGGAGAGTTTTTGTGAGCCTGAATTTCACGTGGCAAGTGCTTATCCTGGCAACAGGGTGTCTCCCTTGTACCAAATCAGAGCCCTCCAAGGTACTAGATTCTCGTAGTACACAGATACCAACAGGCTGGCACGTTCATCTGACCTGCTTATGATCCGGTAGAGTGTGAGGAGAGGTGTTTCTATTCGTTGCCAATCTCCTGTTTACCAGAAGGATAACTACAACATTTTCCACAAACTGGAAATAAAACAAGATCCAGGAGATCACTAATTTAGAATGGGAAAGGGGGCTTCTGGGGCTTTGTTTTGCATGGTTTTGTCTTATATACAAGGGTATGAAGTTACTTTAAGATGTAGAGTTGGTAGAGGTAGTTTGGAAAGAAGCTTTGAAAGGGTGCTTGTGGATATTCATCTCTGGCCGTCAGGATGTGGATGCGCATTTCTTAAATTCTCACACATGACATCTTTCAGCCTGGAGACCCTGCTAAATTATAAGAAGCTCTCTCACACTGGTAGGGGAAGCATGTTGCTGCAAATGGCATTATTTCATTCTTTTTTTATGACTGAGTAGTATTTCATTGTAATTATATACCACATCTTCTTTATCTATTTATCTGTCAGTGGACATTTAGGTTGCTTCCATGTCTTGGCTGTTGTAAATAGTGCTGCTATGAACACTGGGGTGCATGTACCTTTTTGAATAAGAATTTTCTCTGGATATATGTCCAGGAGTGGGATTGTTGGATCATATGGTAACTCTATTTTTAGTTTTTTAAGACACTTCCATACTGATTTCCATAGTGGCTGTACCAGTTTACATTCCCACCAACAATGTAAGAGGGTTCCCTTTTGTCCACACCCCTCTAGCATTTATTATTTGTAGACTTTTTAATGGGATGGCCATTCTGACCACTGTGAGGTGATACCTTATTGTAGTTTTGATTTGCATTTCTCTGATAATTAGCAATGTTGAGCATCTTTTCATGTCCCTATCGGTCATCTGTATATCTTCGTAGGAGAAATGTCTATTTAGGTCTTCTGCCTATGTTTTTTGATTGGGTTGTTTGGTTTTTTTGTTACTGAGTTATATGAGCCGATTGTATATTTTGGAAATTAAGCCCTTGTTGGTTGCATCGTTTGCAAGTATTTTCTCCCTGCCCATAGTTTGTCTTTTCATTTTGTTTATGGTTTCCTTTGCTGTGCAAAAGCTCATAAGTTTGATTAGGTCCCATTTGTTGATATTTGTTTTTATTTCTATTGCCTTGGGAGACTGACCTAAGAAAACATCGCTACAGTTTATGTTAGAGAATGTTTTGCGTGTGTTCTCTTGTAGGAGTTTTGTGGTGTCCTATTTTATACTTAAGTGTTTAAGCCATTTTGAGTTCATTTTTGTGTATTGTGTGAGGGAGTGCTCTCACTTACTGGTTTACATGTGGCTGTCCAGCTTAACCAACGCCATTTGCCAAAGAGACTGTCTTTTTCTGTTGTATATTCTTACTTCCTTTGTCAAAGATTAAATGACTGTAGGTGTGTGGGTTTAATTCTGGGCTCTCCGTTCTGTTCCACTGATCTATATGTCTGTTTTTGTGGCAGTACCACGCTGTTTGATTACTGTAGATTTGTAGTATTGTTTGAAGCCCAGGAGGGTTATGCCTCCAGCTTTGTTCATTTTCCTCAGGATTACCTTGGCAGTTCTGGGTCTTTCATGGTTGCATATAAATTTTAGGATTATTTGTTTTAGTTCTGTGAAGAATGTCATGGGTAATTTGATAGTAATCGCATTAAATCTGTAGATTGTTTTGGGTAGTATGGCCATTTTAACGATATTAATTCTTCCAATCCAAGGGCGTGGTGTATCTTTCAGTTTCTTTAAATTATCTTTAGCTTTCTTTATCAATGTTTTATAGTTCTCGGTGTATAAGTCTTTCACTTCCTTGGTCAGTTTTATTCTAAGTATTTTATTATTTTTGATGCAATTTTAAAAGGAATTTTTTTTTAACTTTCCCTTTTTGATATTTCATTGTTAGTATAAAGAAATACAGTCAATTTCTGAATGTTAATCTTGTATCCTGCTACCTTGCTGAATTTATCAGTTCTAGTGTTTTGTGTGTGGAGTCTTTAGGGTTTTCTACATATAGATCATGTCATCTGCATATAATGACAGTTTTATCTCTTCTCTTCCAGTTTGGATACCTTTTGTTTCTTCTTCTTGTCTGATTGTTGTGGCTAGGACTTCCAATACTATGTTGAATAGAAGTGGTGAGAGTGGCCATTCTTGTCTTATTCCAGGAATCAGCAGAAAGGCTTTCAACTTTTCACCATTGAGTATTATGTTGGCTCTAGGTTTGTCACAAATAGCTTTTATTAAGCACCTTTTTAACTGATTGCTTTTAAGTTAAAGTCTATTGTAATTTTATTCAGACTTTCGTCTTCTGAAGAGTAGGCGGGTTAGGGTTGAACTGTAAGTAGAGATTTGGTTAGAGGACTGTGAGGGAAGGAGGGAAAAAGACTTGAACCTGTAGCCTTTGAAGGGGTCTTGCTGATAATCCTGCCTTTGTATGAGAATAAATTTATCACAGTTGGAGTTTATAGGTTGCTGTGCTTCAACTTCTCAACAGTGAGGAAGCAGGAATGGGAAAGAACCAAGGCAAAGTCATTGTTTGCTTTTGAGTGGGGAGTGATTAGTAAAATAAAATTGGACCCAGAGTGTGATATATTAGCAGCTGTCATTGTTTTATGTCTTTTAAATCCTTGGATTAAGAGTAATGTCAGTGGAGCCAAGAGTGGTTTTAGGCAGCCTGGCATGGGAGCTTGGTTTCTAGCAGAGGAATTTTCCATTTCAGAAAAAAATAAGTTTCAGACTAATGGTATTCTGAGCTGGTGTACAGGGCTAGTGGAAAATAATTCTGCTTTTCTTTTCAAGTGTTGAAAATTAAATACATCACCATATTTCCAACATTGTTACGTTAAGAAGTTCCGGATTGTTGAGAAGAATGAGAAAAAGAGGGCTAGGTTGCTAGAGGTTGGGATTCTAGCATCGGAGTCTTAGAATAGCTGTAGTAAATTAGTCTGGTTTGTTTGAACAGTTTAGGTGTTTGATGACACCAAAACTAGGTGATTATTGTACTGTAAGGTTAAGCATAATTGTACATTCCAGACATTTAGTACTTAGTCATAGTAATCTTAAGTTTGAAAGTACATGAAAATTATACAAAATGTGGCAACCGTTTCCTTTATTTTCTCTGATGACAGAAGAAGAAATGAATTTAAACTGCTACATAATTTAATGCCTTTCTGACCGAAAACTTTAAAACACTGGAATGGCTATGGATTCTTTCCTGAAAAAACTCTTCCATGAATGGAAAAGATAGTATAGATATGAACTTCCTTAAATGAAGCAATGATTTAGGTGACCCCTAAACTTATTTAGCATATGCTGAAATTATTTAGCAGACAAGGGATAAACCAGCAAGTTCTGGAAGCTAGCACTTTTAGAGTTTGCCACTTGTAGAACATAAGTTATAAGTGAATCCTGGTTTTGGGGGCATAGAAGACATAAACACATGAAAATAGCATTCTCTATTGTGGCAGTGGAGGTGCTATTGGAAGTGCTGATTTCCAAAGGAGTGGTTCAAGGAGGATGACTGAGGGCTATAACAGTACAGGAGGATTCGTGAAGAAGGTAGTCCTTGGGCCAAACCCTGAGGGGTCCAGCAGGTCAGACTGAAGAGAGCTGGAAAGACAGCCTGGCAGGAAACAAAGGAAAGGGCAAAGTTGTCTTGAACCTTATAGGCAGTTTTCAAAAATTTTGTTATGCCTTGTGAAAATTTATTTTACTTACATGTTTTTTCTCAGACTTGTTCTAATACCCTTTATTTTCTTATTTATTAATGTCTGTTGTCCCCATATCAGGAGGGTCGGACTTTCTTAATCGGCATTGCCTGACTGTGAGAAAGATGAGAAGGCTAGAGCACTGGTTATGGGGGAAGCTCATGGAATAGTGACTTTGATTCTGCAATAAACTGGCCTTTTCCAGTGAGTCATTTAATTCCCTTCTTCTTTATTTTTAATGTTTTTTTGAAATATTTATTTATTTGGTTGTGCCGGATCTAAGTTGCGGCAGGCGGGCTCCTTAGTTGTGGCATGTGAACTCTTAGCTGTGGCATGCATGTGGGATCTAGTTCCCTGACCAGAGATCGAACCCGGGCCCCCTACATTGGGAGCGCAGAGTCTTATCCACTGCGCCACCAGGGAAGTCGCCTAATTCCCTTGTGCTCGTTAAACTGTCTGAGAGGCCGTAGAGTTCTAATCAGTAAGCTGCTTTTTCTTATTTTTTGAGGTTTGAAATATTATAGTTGGTCATTAGATTAAGACAGTATTTTTATGAATCATAGTGTGTGAAAATATAAGCATCTTTATAAAAAATGTCTAAAGTACGTTCTCATATTAATTCTCCTGAATGTTAATCAGCTCTTCTTCTACCTTCCGTTATGGTGGTTTGTGGTACTATTATTTCATAGTATTGTCATTAGTGTCAGTTTTATCTTGGTAGTGGTCTTGAGGTAAGTATATTTATTATTCTCATTTTACTGATACAGAAACTGGATCTTGAGAAGTGTCAGTGTAGCCAACCAGTAGCGCAGCGGTGACTCAGGCCAGGTCCGTCTGACAGCACAGCTTGAAGATGGGAACTGAAAGGATTTGTGTGCTGCTTGTGAAATTTCCTGGATGTTTCTATGCTTGAGGAGGATAATATCTCAGGACATTTGGAATTAGGACTAGCCTGGAAAATCAAGGATCCTGTGGGTAGCCATCGCCAAAGTACATTTCTTCCTTTGTTCAAGTCCAAGACAGCTTTCTCCAGGAAACATTCTCTCAATCTATTTTTGAGTTCATCAGCCCAATTTTGGTCTGTTTCTTCCTCCACTCTAATTATATCCTTAGAACCCAAGGTTTTTGAAGATGGAAACTGTCTTTAGCTGTATACCTTCAGAGGGCTCAGTGAATCATTTCAGCTCAGTAGGAATATTTACTGAGTATTGTGGTCCAGCTCTTTCAGTAGCTGGTGATTGAAGGCCAACTTCAGCTGGACAGAGGCACAGAAGATTGATGGGTTGGCTTGCAGTTGACAGCATCTGGGCACCTGGGCAGCTCAGGGACTTGACTTACAGCCTGGAGCATGATTTGTGCCTCTTCTTTCTTTCTCAGGTTTCTTCATATTATATGGGGCAAGGTGGCTGGCTGCTTTGGGGTCACACTCTTGGCCAAGTTGGGAAGAAGAGAATCTTCTCCAGTAGCCCCAGTTAGAAAAGTCCTGGAGAGGGCCTCTGACTGCCTCAACTTGGGTCCCATGGCATCCCTGGACCAGTTACTGTGGCCAGGCTGATGTCCTATGATTATCCTTGGCCAGGTTGGGCGCCCAAAACTGTGGTGGTGGGAGTGTGTTTTGTCACTAGAAATGTGGATGGATGAGAAGGCTGGGTAGTGAAGTCGCCTGTAAGCACCTGCTCTGCGGCTGAGTAAACACTGTGGAGAGAGAAATACACATGTTTTAGAGAGCTGTGGCAGAGGTATTGTTTATGAGGATAAGTAGATGAAATGGAAATGACTTTAACGCAGCCTGAGGGCTGTGTTTACCCTTAGGCTTATACTTACTGACTTATTTACTTTAGATATTTTAGATTTTGTGACAGGTGTGGTAATAGTCAAGAAATTTGCATATTCATTCAAGAGTCATTTAGTGAGTACCTCAGTGGGGAGTGCCATGCACTGGGGATAAGATGAAGAGGCATGAGACTCCTGCCCTCAGGAGCTCTTATTCTAGGGAAAGGAGTAGATGGGGCAGGAAACAGGCTGTTGTCCCAGAGGGAGGGATTAAGTGGAGGCACTGAGGGATATTTCATGGAAAAGATGAGCCGGGGTCCGTGGCAGAGTTGGAGAGACTAAAGGAAGAGGAGAGGTGATTTCTGGCAAAGAGTTCCATGGATGCAGGTGTGGTGTTGGAAATGCTCCACTTGGCAGCAGCAAGGGGAGTAGAACAGATTGGCTGGGGAAGCAGAAGGGGAGGCTGAAGAGTGCTGTCGAAGGCCCGGATAGTAGGTATCAGAACTTAGGCTCAGGCCCTCGCGTCAGTGAATTTGTGGGAGGGTCTCTGTTGCCACTGCCTGAGCTGCTGGAGGGCAGTCTTTCTTGCTCGTCTTGTATCCCTGGGGCCTGGCAGAGTGTTTGCCTGCAGTGAGCACTCAGTACATGTTTACTGACAGACTGAAGATGAGGACATTAGAATTCTGTCTTTTATATTAAGTTAGGGGGTTCTAGTCTGTAAAGAATCTGAGTATGGATGAAATCCAGAGAAGCAAAGGACAAGTCAGATGTAACCAAAGCAGTGAGTGACAGGCCTGAGAAACGTTCTGTTGCCAGAGAGAAGGAAAACACAAATGCGCAATAAACTTGATGGGACAGGCTCTGAGCATCACAATGCCTCCCGACTAGCTGACGTGGTTAACACTTTACATCTGTTCCTCATATTTGACAGGAGCAGATTTGAGAGCCACTGAATCATTGTCTCTGCTTAATGTAGATCAATTTCTGGGTGAAAAAGGGTTGACATCCTTCAAGTATGTGGCTAGAGCCATTGGGATATATTGGATACATATATTATTCAGATACCCAAGGAAACTTCCTTTTTGGATTGTTAGACATCTGATTTGTTCCCCAAATTTATTACATGATATCCAAAACAATATTTAGAAATTTTCACTTCTTTCCAAGGGGAGTATCCCACAGGTGTATAGTGGAATGCATCTGGTTTTATAGGGAGTAAAGTTTCAAAATGAGTAAATAAAATACATAAGCATGGTGTACTTAAGAAATCAACGGGAATAAAGACACAGACCTACTAGAGAATGGACTTGAGGATATGGGGAGGGGGAAGGGTAAGATGTGACAAAGGGAGAGAGTGGCATGGACATATATACGCTACCAAACGTAAAATAGATAGCTAGTGGGAAGCAGCCGCATAGCACAGGGAGATCAGCTCGGTGCTTTGTGACCACCTAGAGGGGTGGGATAGGGAGGGTGGGAGGGAGAGAGATGCAAGAGGGAAGAGATATGAGAACATATGTATATGTATAACTGATTCACTTTGTTATAAAGCAGAAACTAACACACCATTGTAAAGCAATTATACTCCAATAAAGATGTTAAAAAAAAAAATGAAAAATTGAGCAGAGCACCAATAATAAGGAAAAGTGGTCTCTGAGGGGCTGATGTGGATAGTAAAACAGTGAAACAGAGTTTAACCTTTTTGTGTTTTAATTGGTTGCTTTTTTCTGAAGTATGCTCTATTCAAAGTAGAGTCAGTCCTCATTTTTCAAAGATTCTATATTTATGAAATCGCCTACTTGCTCAAATTTATTTGTAATCCCCAAATCAGTGCTCTTGGTGCTTTTATACTCATTTGCAGGCATATGTAGAGCAGGGAAAATTTTGAGTCACCTGACACCCATGTTTCCAACCGAGGTCCAAGGCCCCACTCTGCTTGTTCTAGCTCTCACACTCTAAACAAGGGCCCTTTTCTTGGTCTTTTTAGTGCCACGTTTTTCACATTTTTGTGCTTTGTGTTGGTGATGTCACTGTTTAAAATGGCCCCCAAACATAGTGCTGAAGTGCTGTCTGGTGTTCCTAAGTGCAGGACATCTGTGATGTGCATTATGGAGAAAGTATGTGTGTTAGATAAGCTTTGTTCAGGCATGAGTTATAGTGCTGATGGCCATGAGTTCAATGTTAATGAATAAGCTATATATATTAAATAAGGTGTCTTTAAACAGGAACACACAAAAAGTAAGGTTTCATATTGACAGGAACTGCGCTGTATTCCCTGAGGAGCAATGGTTCAGTATTTGCCAATTTGTTGTTTTTGGCGACTTTATAGAACGTTAACTACTTTGAATAATGAGAATTGACTGTATTTGTTTCCCATTCTTCTTCCTGGCATCAACCTGGGCTTATATAGTTATTTTGTGTGTGTGTTGGGGCGGGGCAGGATAACTTTTTATTCTGACAAAATTTCAAACTTACAGGAAACTTGCAAGAATAACATAATGAAGTTTTTTCTAGTGGAACTGTAAGTGGATTAATAGTGTCCCCTGCAAAAATTCATGTCCAACCAGAACTTCAGAGTATGACCTTATTTGGAGATGGGTGTTTGAAGATGTCATTAGTTAATATGAAGTCATACTGCATTAGGGTGGGCCCTAAATCCAGTGACTGGTGTCCTTATAAGAAGAGGAGAGGACACACAGAGATACACACAGGAGAGAATACCATGTGATGATGGAGGTGGAGATTGGCATGATGCAGCTACAAGCCAAGGAATGCCAAGAATTGCTTAGAGCCACCGGAAACGAGAAAGAGGCAAGGAAAGATTCTTCCCTAGAGCCCCCAGAGGGACTAACACGTTCATTTTTGGACTTGAAGCCTCTAGAATTGTGAGAATTTGTTGTCTCAAGCCACTGAGTTTGTGGTAACTTGTTATGTCAAACCCTAGGAAACTAATACAGTAACCCTTTATTCTGATTCACCAGTTTGTTATTATTGGTCTTTCTGTCTGTTTCTCTTTCTCTACATGTGTATATCTAATTTTTTTCTGTACTATTTCAAAGTAATTGAGAGACATAGTGAACCTGTGCCCCAAAATGTTTATTTCCTAGGATAAGGACAGCTCTTACATAAGCATAGTATAATTACAAAACTAGGAAATTAAAAATTGATACAATACTGTTATCTAATCAGTCGTTTATGCTCTAATTTTATCAGTTGCCTAATGATGATCTGTTTTCCCTGGTTCAAGATCCAGCCCAGGATCATACGTTCATTTTCTTTTCATGCCTCTTTAGCCCTGCATTAATCTGGGATAGTTCCTCAGACTTTGTGTTTCTTGACCTTGCCATTGTTGAGGTGTATAGGCCAGTTATTTTGGGCTTGTCTGATATTTTCTCTGTTTAGATTTAGGGTATGCATTTTTGGTGGTAATACTGTGGAGGTTGTCTTGTATTCTGGTTGGTGCCTCATATTAAGAAGCATTTGATGCTGGTTTACATCAACATTCATGACTTGATTAAGATGGTGTCTGACAGGTTTCTCCACTGTAAAGTTACTGTTTTTCCCTTTGGAATTAATAAGTAATTTTGGGGGAGTCATTTTGTGATCATGTATATATCCTCTTCATCCTCAAACTTTTACCTACTAGTTTTAGCATTCATTGATAATTTTCTAAATCCGTCATTTATTTATTTGTTTATATCAATGTAGACTTACAGTCTTATTTTATTCAGTAGGTTATAATCCTTACTGTCATTATTTATTTGATGCTGGAATGTCCCACATTTGGCCAGTGAGAGCCCCTTCATTCAGGCTCATGTGTCCTTTTTACATGTCCTCATTATTCCTTGGGCACTTTCTCACTCTCTGGCTTAAGATATTTCAGGCTCATTTTGTCCTTCCCTGTCCCATCCCTGGTATCACCGACTTGGTTAAAGAGCCGACCTGGGCTGATTTAATGTATTAAAGAGGTATTCTGGAGTTTAAAATATATGTGTGTGTGTGTGTGTATGTGTGTGTGTGTGTGTGTGTGTGTGTGTGTGTGTATGGACTCTGAGTAGACCAAGTGATATTTTCCAGTTTCTTTACTGTTCTAGATAACTAAGTGAGCTTTCTCAGAGCTGTCAGATAACTGAACCCTGACAGGTGTCTGTGGAGGGTAGCACCTTCTTGAGGATAGATGCCTCTTCCTCTTGCAGTCCTGCCCCACCATAGGAATTTCTGCATGAGAAGGAACATGCTTAGACCTGTTAAGTATTAAAATACCATCTATGTTATGGCTGAACTTATTTTTATGAATTTGTTCCCTTCTTCCTAGTTAAGAAAGTTTTAATGTTATATTTTAATCTTAATTTATTTTTTTAAACTACAGTGGCATTGGATGAGGGATTTTATTTCTGATTAGGTGATCAGCTCATAGTAGTTGACCTTAATTTGATTCCCAATGCAAATCTAAAATTTTCCTTAAAATGCAAATTTAAAAACTTATAAAGTGAGTATTTGTCTGTCGTAGACATTTAAAAAAACAAAACAAAACACAATAGCTTGGGCTTCCCTGGTGGCGCAGTGGTTGAGAATGTGCCTGCCAATGCAGGGGACACGGGTTCGAGCCCTGGTCTCGGAGGATCCCACATGCCACAGAGCAACTAGGCCCATGAGCCACAACTACTGAGCCTGCGCGACTGGAGCCTGTGCTCCGCAACAAGAGAGGCCGCGATAGTGAGAGGCCCGCGCACCGCGATGAAGAGCGGCCCCCGCTTGCCACAACTAGAGAAAACCCTCGCACAGAAACAAAGACCCAACACAGCCAAAAATAAATAAAAATAAATAAAAAAATAAAAAAATAAGAAAATAAAAAAAAAACACAGTAGCTTGAGGAAAGAAGTCAGTGTTGTCACTGTTGGTGGGTATAAACTCCTTGGCTCCTTTGGGTCTTCTAGGGTGGAGCCCTTGCCCTCTCTCTTTCTGGTGCGTTCTCAGGCTGCCTGCTCCCCTTCCTGGTGAACACCAGATGTCTGTGCTCAGTCCTCCTTTGCTCCCTTGCTTCTCTCAGCTTCTTTCCTCTCAGATATGATACCATGCAGAACTTTGGAGCGTTCGTTGTTTGTCCTCACACGCTTGTATTATGGAGTTTGTTGTCTAGTTGCATTGTCCACGTGCTTTTGGTTTTGCTATCTCGTGACTCTTTCTTTCTGTGGCGGTTCAGAGACGTTTAAAAACTCTGCCAGTCCTCTCTCGCCTTCTCAATTCCAGGATGACCAAGAAAAGAAGGAACAGTGGTCATGCCTAAAAGGGCCACAGACGTGTGCAGCCTGTTCGCTGCACAGCTGTTCGCGACGTGGGCCCAAGGACAAGGCTGTTAAGAAATTGGTCATTTGGAACACAGTAGAGGCCGAAGCTTTCAGGGACATTTCTGAAGCCAGTGTTTTCGACGCGTGTGTGCTTCCCAGACTGTATGTGAAAGTGCATAACTGCATGAGTTGTGCCATTCACTGCAAGGTAGTCAGGAATCATTCTCAGAAAGTCTGGAAGGACTAAACACCATCACCTTGTGTTAGATCTGGGGGTGCTGCCCCACAACCTCCACCAAAGCCCATGTAAGGAGCTAAGTCCTTAAAGACTGAAGAAATACTGTTCTTTGAAAAGACAATAAAATGGAAACTATACTTAAAATAAAATAAAAACTATGCTCTCACCGATGCCATTTCTGGGCTTCCACGGTGTTAATTGTTAATGTATATTTAATGAAGTTGATTTCACTGTTTTTTTTCTTTGAAAACCATTTCTACAGAGAAAAAGAAATTGGGGCGTAGAATACCCATCCTTTCCAGGAGAGAGTCCACTGCAGTGCAGACGAGCAGGGCTCAGGACTGTGGGGGCAGAAGCTTCCCTCTCTGAAGCATGGCTCAGGTGTGGAGAAGGATTTCAGGAGACTCCTGAGACGCTGGTAAAGTCATCATATTTTTTTCCCTGAATGCTGAAGGACAAAGCCTAGATTCCTGAGAGTTCAGGCCACTGTAATTATATTTCTTTGGAATTCCCTTCCTTATTTTCTTTCAGAACGCTGTAATTGGTGTGTTACTTTTTTCTCCTCATCCTTGAATTCCTTAAAAATTGTTGCAAAGCAGTATTCACGTCTTTCTGTCATGCAGAACCTTTGTACTTCTTTGTAAGTGAAGGATACACACTGAAACTGTTCTCAGAAGATGAAACTGTTGAGCATCCTGCTCTTTAAAAGACGTATATTTATGAAATGCTTATATATTTAGAATCTAATGGCAGCGAGATATTCTGGTTAATTTTGGTTTCTGTGGTAACTTTGAAGTACTCACCGTAAGAAGGAGTACTCACCGCTAAAGTTTAGACACCTAAAGGTTAGATAGCTCTCTGTTTAGATTCTGGAAAAATATAAAAATGCATTATAAGTATTTGCTTTGGGAATACTTGTTGGTAAATAAAGGAAAACAGAGGAATATGTTAAAGGGGTGTAGTGTAAGTTCTTGAGTATTTTATGTAATATTGTTGGTTTTTAGCCCTTGTCACATAAACTACTACATCATCATTAATTATTATTATTGTTATCATTATCTGTCTGCAGTCATTAACAGCTGAAAAGAAGACTACTACAGAAAAACACCATGAATTATCCTCTGGACCCAAGACAGGTAATATTTTGTTGATTTCTTGGCAGAAAAGGTATAATTTAATATATCCTCCTTTGATTTATTTGCTTTCTTTTAAAAAGCTGTTTACATAGTTTGGCTAGACTATATATTCATGGTTAAAAAAACACCCAAATAATGTAAAAAGGTATTTTTTTGAAAAAATCTCTCTCATCTTTGTCACCATCTACCCCATTTTTTCTGTGTCATGTAGGTAATTATTAAAATTTTTTGTCTCTTTCCTGGGTTCAGTGTTATCAACAGAGCCCAGTAGGTAAGCTCAGGTTCACAGCTCCAGGGTTTTAAAAAGAATCTGATTTGGGAAATAAAGTTATGATCTATGATATAAGGACTATACTACTTAGTCAATGAAATTCTTACTTGGCAAATTAGTTAGGGAAGGCTTTCAGTTACAAATAGTAGGAAGTTGTATTGGAGTGTTTGAAGAGATGGGTTGAATTTATCCCCTGCCACAAGAAGGCCAGGGGGCCAGACTCATTTTGAGTTCTGCTGCCTTAGTGTAGGGTTTGTTTTTGCAGTCGTGAGGTAGAAGCTGAATTCTCCAGGCTCAATTCTCAGGAGAAGTGTAGGCTTGGAGGATTTTCTCCAAATGAACTTTTCCTCTGAGAAGGAGTATTCTCCCTAGGACCTCTACCTTTGGCCAGACCCTGTTACATAGGGTCACCTCCACTAAAGAGACATCAGTGAAATTAAGGATTTTTAAACATGTATGTTGCTGCTCAAATAAAATTGGGATTTTGTTAGTAAGGAAGAAGAGGGAGTGGATATCAGGGAGGCCACTGGTTCTGCTGCTACACTCAGTTACCCTCTGGGCAGGAAGGGTGAGGGCTTGAGACCTCGGGGATCTCATCTGACCCTGAAGTGGCCTGACTGTATCTTGACTGTGGGGTCTTGAGATAGCAAGCTAAGCATGCCGAGTCTCAGTTTCTGCGTATGGAAAATAGGCCTAAGAATTGTGTGTCTCATTGCGTTATTGTGAGTGTAAAAAAATAATAATAAAAACGCCTAGTTCAAAGGTTTACACTTAGTAGGTGCTTAATGGCAGCAATTGCTGTTATGTTTGATGGCAAAGAGAGCTATGTTGAGAGCCTGCTCTCAGAGTCCTGCAGAATCGGGAAGCTTTCTGTGAATAAGAGACTAAACACTTTAAGCTATATTATTACTTCACTAACATTTAAGGGGGTTCTTTTTATGCAATTGAAAAAGAAAATTCCCCTAATATTTTTGATTCATTAAACGCTGTATTATAAAATATCATAGTCTTCTGATGGTGCTACGGAATTTAATTTTTAATATTATTAGTGCTGAATGTTGTGATTTTCAAAGATCAATTTAATTCTGATTTCTAAACTGTCATAATATAATGTATGGAGAGAATAGTATAGTTGATCCTTGAATGACTGACAGGGGGGCTGGGGCGCTGACCCTCCACACAGTCAAAAATCCGCCTGTAACTAACTTTACGGTCAGCTCTCCTTATCCGCAGTTCTGCATCAGCGAATTCAACCTACTGCGGGTCGTGCCGTACCGTAGTACATATTTACCAAAAAAAATCTGTGTATAAGTGGATCTGCGCAGTTCAAACCTGTGTTGTTCAAGGGTCAACTAACTATCATTTTCTTTTACAGATGTGGCTTATATCTTTTTTTGGAGACTTAAAATTGGTGTAGTCAAATTTAACTTGGGGAGAGAAAGAAATATTAAATAAGCTGCTACCTTGTATTTAATTTCAAAAGGATCTTTTGAGACGATTTCCCATGCCAATATATTCAACCTAAAACCTGCTCTGCTGTGCTTTCTATTCTGTGGAATGATCAGTAGATTCTGATGGGCTGAAAGAGCTTGTATCCATGTATAATTAATTTATTTACAGCATAAGCAACTTGTTAAGAACATAAAGTATTGTTAATAATTTCACAGAAGCTTACAAATAGAAATCGATAGAAAAGGGGACTCAAGGCATTTCCTAGAACTGGTTCATTTTAAAAATAGTAACTTCTAATGTATTAGTTTAAGACAGGCTATTAACAAAACTTCTAGGATGTGGAAGTAATATTTTTATGAGAGCTGGGAAACAGAAGTGGGGTAACATACTTTTGCAAAGTGTGCAAAAAAGGGGGAGACTCCATTTCCTTGTTTCCACATCTCTATTTCCTTACCTGTAAGGCACTGAGAACCAGAGAAGGAAGGGGGAGGAAATGGAGGAGAAGGGAAGGGGTGAGAGAAGTGAGCAAATGAATGTTGGCAAAGGATCTCGCCAGAAGGTTTGAGGGACGTGGAAGAAGATAAAAACTTGAAATGAAAAGAGGTTGGAACCTTTGTAGTTAGTGATTTTCTTTAAAAGGCAGAATTTTTTAAAAATGTGTTTACCAAACAAAATGAAACTATGTAATAAAAAGAAGATAGTGTTTATTTTTTTTCTTGAAATAACCTGCAAAATATGTTCTCAAAATCTTTATTCGTTACGGAGTCAGAAATCTCCTTGAGAGGCATTAGTAAATTTTTATTTATGTATTTATTTATTTTATTATTATTTTAGAAAATGTCTAGTCAGGTCTTCTGCCCATTTTTTTAAAAATTCTTCATTTTTTTATTATTATATCTTTTTTTTTGGCTGCATCAGGTCTTAGTTGTGGCACGCGGGCTCTTCGTTGTGGCACGTGGGCTTCTCTGCAGTGTGGCATGTAGGCTAGAGCCCGTGGGGTCTGTAGTTTGAGGCACGCAGGCTCTCTCATTGAGGCGCGCGAGCTCAGTGGTTGTGGCACGTGAGCTTAGTTGCCCCATGGCATGTGGGATCTTAGTTCCCCAGCCAGGGATCAAACCTGCGTCCCCTGCATTGGAAGGCAGATTCTTTACCACTGGACCACCAGGGAAGTCCCACATTAGTAAATTTTTAAATTATTATTTCTTGATGTGCTTTTCTCCCTGTTGGACCATAGATTTTTTCAGGGCAGACCCTCCTCTATTGCTCATCTTTATATCCTAGGTGGCTGGGGCTAGTATAGGGCTAGGGCTGCCATAATAAAATGCTACAAACTGGGTGTTTTGAACAACAAAAACTTCTTATCTTGCAGTTCTGGAGGCTAGAAGTCTAAAGTGAAGGTATTGGCAGGGTTGGTTCCTTCTAGGATGTGCTCCAGGCTTCTCTCCTTGACTTGTAGGTGGCTGTCTTCTCCAAGTGTCTCTTTACTGTGTTTTCGCTCTCTGCACGTATGGTTCTGTGTTCAAATTTCTCCTTTTTGCAAGGGCAGGTGTCATATTGGATTAGGGCCCACACTAATAATATCACTTTAAACCCTATCTCCAAATAAGGTCACATTCTTAGATGCTGGGGGTTAGAATTTTAACATATGAATGAGTTTTGGGGGGACACAATTCAACCTATAACACCAAGTTCTAGCACAGTGCCTAGCACACATTGGTCACCCAGAAATGTTTATAAATACATGGTAACTATTCTCATAGTCTGGCTGATGTTGTTCCTGGAATTTCACTGGAATGAGCCTTGATTTCAAGGGCAACCCCTTTTCAGCAAATAAAATGAATTACTGAGTAATAAATTCCTGGTAGAGGTTAACTATATAAATTATACAGTTAGTTGCCTATAATTTATAGGTTTATGAATGCATTATATAATCTGAAAATAGTGATAACTTTACTTCCTGTCTTAGTCCATTCAAGCTGCTATTGTATATAAGAAAAATACTGTAGACTGGGTGGCTTATAAACAAAAGAAATTTATTTCTCACAGTTCTGGAGGCGGAAAGTCAGGACATTGATTTAGTGTCTGGCAAGGACTTGCTTCCTGGTTCATAACACCTCCCTGCTGCATCCTAGTAGGGTAGGAGAGCCTGGGGATCTCTCTGGGGCTTCTTTTGTAGGGCACTAATTCCATTCATGAGGGCTCCACCCTCATGACCTAATTACCCCCTAAAGGCCACACCTCTTAATACCATAAAACTGGGATTTGGCTTCAGTATGTGAGTTTTAGGGGAACACAAACTTATTCAGTCTGTAGCATTCTACTTTTTCCTTTTTGATTTACTTGTCCAGATGCATAATAATTAAAAAGATTGATAATGTCTTTGGCAAGTAAGTACACAGCTTAGTTTTATTAGCTCTTTAAATCAATATGGGTTCTTAGGTTATTGTGAATAGTTTATATTTAATTTTTTATTTTGAAGGATAGACAACTTTAGTAATTCTAGATGTTCATGGAACAAAGTAAGTGTTCAGTAAGTGTTTACTATTATTTCATGTTTTTGTGCCTTTGTAAATGTTGATTTTCCAGACATTGTTTTGTCAGTGAATCTTCCTTTCCTGATGAACATAAAGTGGAGCATCCACTTTTTTTGTGCCGTCATCATTATACTGTGACATATCTCTAATACAGTATTTAATTTTTCTTTTCATGATCAACTAGTGTTGCCTTTCAGAGCATGCATTCCTTGAGGGCAGGAGTTTTCTTTCTTTCTTTCTTTTTTTTTTTTTTTTGGTTTCCTCAAGGTTTACTATATCAGAGGTGTTATATAAATAGGTATTTAATGAAGTCATTTAACTTCTGAGCCTGTTTCCTCTTCTGTAAAACATGAGTTGTAATATCTAATCTCTTAACCTTACACTATACTGAAATGTGACTAAGAGAGTTCTTTTTTTTTTTTTTTTGGTTTTAGCATTATAACTCACCTATCTACCCAATAGGAATAGAAAATTTGATTTTTATTAGATATCTATTCCTTTTCTGATCAAAATCAGTAAAATTTTCTGTTGGACTTCTGGTTCCATCGAGATAGAGTCGCCCCATTCCTTCTAGGTTTCCTGTCTATCAGAATGGCTAAAATAAAAAGTAGTGACCACACCAAGTGCTGCTGATGATGTGGAAAAACTGGATCAGTCACACATTGCTGGTGGGACTGTAAAATGGCACAGCCGCCCTGGAAAACAGTTTGGCAGTTTCTTACAAGACGAAACACACAATTACCATACAACCCAACAATTGCACCCTTAGACATTTATCCTGGAGAATGAAAGTTACAGTCACATAAAATGCTGTACACAGTGTTCATAGTGGCTTCATTTGTCATAGCCCCAAACTGGAAACAACCCAGATGTCCTTCAAGGGTAACTGATTAAACAAGCTGTGGTTCATCCACACCACAGAACACTGCTCAGTTAATAAAAAGAAAGTGACTGTTGATACACACAACAGCCTGGTGAATGTCCAGGGAGTTATGCTGAGCACAAAAAGCCAGTCCTAAAAGGTAACATTAGGCGATTCCATTTATATATTATTCTTGAGATGACAAAATTATAGAAGTGTGAAACTGCTTTGTGGTTGCTAGGGATTAGGAATTGAGGTGGGGAGGGGAGTTATGTTGGTGGCTTTTAAAAGGCAGTGTAAGATATCGTCACAGTGATGGAGTTGTTCTCTATCTTGACAGTATCAGTATCGACATTCTGTGTTGTACTGTGGTTTTTCAGAATGTTACCATTGGAGGGATTGGGTGAAGCATGCAAGGGCCCTCTCTGTTATTTCTGACAGCTGTATGTGAACCAACTATTATCTCAAAATAAGTTTAATTAATTAAAAAAGTTTGCTGTTAAGTATTTTAAGCAAACTGCTGTTACCAGGGCTCCTAGCATGGCAAAGGAAGCGCACAGAAGCATTCCTATTACAGGTAATTATTGGTGTGGTTTGTTTTGTGTTTTTGTTTTTCCTTATGGCTTGATGAAATATTCTACGAAGTTTTATAGTTTTGTAATTATTTGAAGGTTATTTTTGAGTTTTCATTTGTGCTCCAGTCATTTTCCTTGTCTTTTATTTTATTTTTTTGCCCCACCCAGGTACGTGGGGTGTTTCTTGCCTTTTGGGAGGTCTGAGGTCTTCTGCCAGCGTTCAGTGGGTGTTCTATAGGAGCAGTTCCACGTGTAGATGTATTTCTGATGTATCTGTGGGGAGGAAGGTGATCTCCGCGTCTTACTCTTCCACCATCTTCCTTCCTTGTCTTTTATAACTTTTCTCAATCAGTTTGACTTCTTTTTCTTCTTGTAATTTGGCTTTAATTCAAAGAATCTTAGCCAGGTTGCACATAGACCTTCAGTTGGTAAGATTTGAAATAAGACATTGCTTTCATTAGCATCAGAATTTTGTATATTTGTGACTTTAGCAAAGTAACATGTATAAAACCTCATTTTGATCAATAACCGTATCACTTGGCCATTTTTATATTTTTCCTTTTTCTTTTGCAGAACCTACCACATCTAAGAGTACCAGTGGGCTTACAGCTATAACATGGAGTTCCAGTGGAAGTGATCTGTCAGATGAAGAGAAAACAATTTTTAAATCACAGAGGGAGAATGGACATGGTTCTAGAATAGGCAGGTTTTATAGCAGAAATATTTTCTCTCCAGAAGATGGGGCCAGTGAAGGTAAATTGATAATTTTGTAAGAAATTTAGTTTCTGTTATAGATTGGGTTTTAATAGTGGAAGAAACTTACACTCCTTTTCTAATATTGATACTTAGCATTTTAAAAAATATTACTGAGTCCCAGCCTCCCAGCCTCTTAGAAACATTTTCTCATAATGTTTATCACAATAACTCTAAGAGGTAAGTATTACCAGTATTATTTTTACAGTTAACAACTTAGGCTTGAACATGTTAGAACTGGTTGGATTCCACTTTGGGTCTCTTTGATGACCAAGCAAGTTCTCTAAAGTACAGGTACACGTTAGAGATATTGCAGGTTTGGTTCCCGACCACCGCAGTAAGGGGAACGTTGCAGCAAAACAAGTCACATGAATGTTTGGGTTCCCGGTGCACATACAAGTTATGTTTATGTACTACTGTAGTCTATTAAGTGTGCAGCAGCATTGTATCTAAAAAGAAATGTACATACCCTAATTAAAAGATACTTTATTGCAGAAAAAATGCTAACCATCATGGGAGCCTTCATTCAGCAAGTCGTGTATTTTTGCTGGTGGAGGGGTCTCGCTTCAGTGTTGATGGCTACTCACTGAAGGCTGGGGTTGGTGTGGCAGTTTCTTGAAATGAGGCAACAATGAAGTTTGCTGCATCGATCGACTCTTTCTTTCATAAACTGTTTCTCTGGAGCTTGCAGTGCTGCTTGATAGCATTTTAGCCACAGGAGAACTTCTTTGAGAATGGAGGTCAGTCCTCTCAAACCTTGCTGCTGCTTTATCAACTAAGTCTTTGTAATATTCTAAATCCTTTGTTGCCATTCCAACCGTCTTCACCGCCTCTTCACCAGGAGGAGATTCCATCTCAAGAAACCACTTTCCTTGCACATCCATAAGCAGCAGCTAGCTCCTCACCTGTTAAGAGTTTTATCCTGAGATGGCAGCACGTCAGTCCCATCTTCAGCCTCCACTTCTGGTTCTCCTTCTCTTGCTGTTTTCACCACATCTGCAGTCCTTCCTCCACTGAAGCCTTGAACCCCTCAAAGTCATCCATGAGGGTCAGAATCCACTTCTTCCAGACTCCTGTTACTGTGGATGTTTTGACCTCTTCCCATTGAATGAATCACAGATATTCTTAATGGCATCTAGAATGGAGAATCCTTTTCAGAAGGTTTGCAGGTGACTTTGCCCAGATCCATCAGAGGAATCCCTGTCAATAGCAGCTATAGCCTTGCAAAATGAACTTCTTAAATAATAAGACTAGAAAGTTGAAATTATTCCTTGATCCATGGGCTGCAGAGTGGATGTTGTGTTAGCAGGCATGAAAACAACATTCATTCCATTGTACAACATCTTCACCAGAGCTCTTGGGTGACCAGGTGCATTGTCAATGAATATTAATATTTTGAGAGGAACCATTTTTTCTGAGGAGTAGGTCTCAACAGTGGGCTTAAAATATTCAGTAAACTATGTTGTAAACAGATGTGCTGTCATCCAGACTTTTTTTTGTTTATAGAGCACAGGCAGAGTAGATTTAGCATAATTCTTAAGCGCCTTAGGATTTTCAGAATGGTCGATGTGCATTGGCTCAACTTCAAGTCACCAGCTGTTTTAGCCCGTAACCAGACAGTCAGTCTGTCCTTTGTAGCTTGGAAGCCAGGCATTGATTTCTCCTCTTTAGCTATGAAAGTCCTAGATGGCATCTTCTTCTAGTAGAAGGCTGTTTGATCTGCATTAAAAATCTGTTATTTAGTGTAGCCACCATCATGAATTATCTTTGCTAGATCATCTGGATGACCTGGTGCAGCTTCTACATCAGCACTCACTGCTTGACCTTGCACTTTTATGTCATGGAGATGACTTCTTTCCCTAAGCCTCATGAACCAACCTCTGCTAGCTTTAAACTTTTCTTCTGCACCTTCCTCACCTGTATCAGCCTTCATAGAACTGAGGAGAGTTAGGACCTTGCTCTGGATTAGGCTTTGGCTTAAGGGAATGTTGTTTCTGGTTTGATCTTCTATCCAGACCATTAAAACTTTCTCCATATCAACAATAATGCTGGAGAAACTCTAGAAGAATACAAAAACAACTAATAGAAGTAGTTACCTGAGAACTGGGGTAGGGGTAAGAGTTGGGAGAAATGGGATGTTTATAGATAAGAGTAGGAGTATACTTTCTGCTGTCTTTTAATATATTTTAAAATTGTTGAACAACATGGATCTTTTAAAACTATTGAGGAAGAATAGATTTCAAACACATTAAAGATATTTAAAATTAAAATTGTATTTTTTAGATGATCTCCAGGTTATTGACTGGGAGATTGACAGTGACAGGGAAGATACATGTGATGAATTTGAAGACCGTGAGAGTGTGGTGGAAATATCTGACCGTGCTTCTTGTACAAGCAGTCGTTCTTTGACACCTCCAGAGACGCTACCTGAACTTCCTAAGGTAAGAACGAATTGTTTCCAACTTTCCATTCTGTTTATGGCATTTGTTAGTCACAGCCTTTGGTGTTTTGTTTGCAACTCCTTCCTCAGGGACTACCACTTTTGACTCTTTGTGGATTCTTTTGTTCTTTACCTCCTTTTCTCTAAATAACATGCTTGTAATGTGCTGCTTTTTTTAATATTTATTTTATTTTTGGCTGCGTTGGGTCTTATTTGCGGCATGCGAGATCTTTTGTTGTGGCGCACCGGCTTCTCTCTAGTTGTGGCGTGCGGTCTCCAGAGTTCATGGGCTCTGTAGTTGTGGCGTGTGGGCTCCAGAGTGCATGGGCTCTGTGGTTGTGGCGCGCGGGCTCACTAGTTGCAGCTCGCGGGCTTTAGTTGCCCTGCGGCGTATGGGATCCTAGTTCCCTGACCAGGGATCAAACCCGTGTCCCCTGCATTGGAAGGCGGATTGTTAACCATTGGACCACCAGGGAAGTCCCTGTAATGTGCTTTTAAACATGGATAAATACTGAGTACTTTTCTCCTCACCCGCTCTCACCTCTGCTACACATGGGACTTTCCCATCCCTCTGTTCCCCCAGGACCGATGTCTCATGGCCTGGTTACATTAGATTCAGCATTATGCAATTCTGAATAATAATATTCATAACAAGACAACTGTTAATTGTGATTTTCCTTCCCAACTTTTCGTTTTTGTTGGAGTTAATCATTTGGGTTTTTGTTTGCCTAGTTTTACTTATCATGAATAAAACTCTTAATTTTACTTATCATGAATAAAACTCTAATTTTTCACCATTGTTCAGTTCTCCCATTAAGATTTTCAGGCATAGCAGGCATTCTATTAGTTCTTTAAAAAAAGTTTAAAAAATATTTCATTGAAGTGTGGTTGATTTACAATGTTGTGTTAATTTCTGCTGTATAGCAAAGTGATTCAGTTATATGTATTCTTTTTCATGTTCTTTTCCATTATGGTTTATCACAAGATATTGAGTAGAGTTCCCTGTGCTCTACAGTAGGACCTTGTTGTTTATCCATCCTATATGTAATAGTTAGCACCTGCTAATCCCAAACTCCCAATCCTTCCCTCCCCGACCCCTCTTCCTTGGCAACCACAGGTCTGTCCTCTATGTTTGTGAGTCTGTTTCTGTTTTGTAGATATGTTCATTTGTGTCATAGTTTGGATTCCGCCTATAAGTGATATCATATGGTATTTGTCTTTGTCTGACTTACTTCACTTAGCATGATAATTTCTATGTCCATCCATGTAGCTGCAAATGGCATTATTTCATTCTTCCTTATGGCTGAGTAGTATTCCATTGTAATTATATACCACATCTTCTTTATCCATTCAGCATTCTATTCGTTTTGCTTTTATGGAGAACTGTTTCCCACAACCTCCTAGCCGCTCTGATTTCAGCTGAGAGTCCTCTGTGCTTTGTGAATGTAGCCACCCTTGAGTCACCCTTCACCATCTTTTTGGGGAATTCCCTTCACCTCGCTCCTGCATGGAGCAACTTTATCCTGGACTCTTCTTTCTTGGTTGTTACTCTCATTTTGATTGAGCACATCTTCCAGTAGCTTCCAAGAAAGGATTTATGGAAGATAATTTTTTGAGCCTCGTCATGTCAGAAGATGCATTCATCACACTTTAATGTGTGATTGAAAGTTTATATAGAATTTTAGGTTGGAAATTATTTTTCTTTAGAATTTTGAAGGCATTGCTTCATTGTCTTCTAGTTCCAGAGTTGCTATCAAGAAGCCTGAAGCTCTTCTCATTCTTGATCTTTTAAGTTTTTCTTATTCCTTGTTTTAAACTGTTTGATTGTGATATGCCTAGGTGTGGTTTTCTGCTTAGAGTTTGTCAGGCTTCTTGGATCTGTGGTTTGTCTGGAATCCCCAAGCTCACTTCTGGGTTCAGTGATTTGCTAGGAAGACACTCAGAACTTAGCATACAGTCATACTCACAGCTATGATTTATTACAGTGAAAAGAAACAAAAGTAAAATCAGCACTCTTCCAAGAGTCTTTTTCCAGTGGAGTCATACAGGGGATGCTTAACTGCTCCAGCAGTGAGTTTTCACAGTATATGTGCAGTGTTGTCTGCCATGGGTGCTCATTGGTGACTCAGTGCCAAGGGTTTTTATCAGGGGAGCTCTCTGCCTAACATGTGCCAGAATTTCAGATTTCAGGGTGGAAAACAGGTATTCAACATAAGCCATATTGTTTGCACAGTTTAGGCACAGGGAGATGCTCTTATCATTTAGGGAATGGTGGGAATCATCCTGAAATCTAAGTTCCCAGAGGTAGGCAAGGACCAACATTGCAAGCAGGGCTTTCTAGGGATACCTGTCTCAGGTCTGCTAAGTTAACTCTCCTGTTCACATGGGCTCAAAGGTTTCATCACATTTGGAGAGTTTTTTGCCTTTATTCAACACTTTTTTTTCTGACTCCCTTTTCCTTTCCTTCTGTGACTCCAATTATATGTATATTAATTAGGCTCCTTGATGTCGTGTCATGTATTATCGACGCTGTGCTCATTTTTCCCCCTCTCTGTTTCATTTTGAGTGGTTTCTATTGCTATATCGTCAAGTTTGATAATCTTTTCTTCCTGTAGTGTCTAATCTGCTGTTAATACTATCCAGTGTATTTGTCATCTCTAGAAGTTTGATGTCATTTTATCGTGTCCATGTCTCTCCTTAACACGATCATACATTTGTCTGTGTTTTGAACATAAAGAGTATAATAGTTGTTTTAACGGCTTTTTCTGTAAATCTGTCATCTGTGTAATTTCTGTGTCTGTTTCTATTGATTGGTATTTCTTTTCATTATGGGTTGTATTTTTCTGCTTCTTTACATGCCCGGAAATTTTTGAGTAGGTACCAAATATTTTGAATTCTATGTTGTTGGGTGCTGGATTTTTAAAAAAATTATTTTAATTTTGGCTTTGTTCTGTGGTGCAGTTACCTGGAAACAGTTTCATCCTTTTAGGTGTTGCTTTATGATTTATTAGGTGGGTCTGGGGAAGTACACAGTCTTATATTCCACTACTGAAGCAAGACCTTCCTGAGGTCTGTGTAATTCTCTGAATTATGGGTTTTTTCCAGTCAGGTTAGCAGTTACTGTTTCCTGACCCTGTGTGAGCAGTGGGCACTGTTTTTCTACTACTTCCACACGGTTCTTTCGCTGGTCTAGTGTAGTTTCTTTATATGCACATGCTGATCACTATACTCTGCTGTATACTTGAGGGGGATGATTGGGGTTCTCTGTGCAACTCTGGCTTTTCTGGTACTCTTGTGCTGTGAACTCTAGCTACTTTTGTCTACATGGACTCTCAGCTCTGTCTCTTCAACTCAGGGAGCTCACCAGGTTCCACCTCAGTTCTCCCTCCCTACGGTGTGGTTTGGAAATTCTCTCAAGAAAGTAAGCTGGGGCAATTATAGAGCTCAATTCGTTGTTTCCCAGCTTTCAGGGGTTAGTGTTCTTCTTGCCTCATGCCCCATGTCTTGAAAACCATTGTTTCAAGTATTTCGTCTCGTTTCTTTTCTTTTCCTTTTGGTTGTTTCAGGCAGGAGGATAAATCCATTCACTGTTGTTCCATCATGGCCATCAACCCGATCTTCCCAGGCAGTCCAGCACATGAAAAGATGCTCATCATCATTAGTCATTAGGGACATGCAAATCAAAACCATAATGAGATATTACTACATACCCATTAGTATGGCTGTTACCCATAAATGGGAAAAAAAAATGTTGAGGATGTGGAGAAACTGGAACCCTTGTGCATTACTGGTGGGAATGTAAAGTGATGCAGCCACTGTGGAAAACAGTTTGGTGGTTTCTCAAAAGTTAAAAATAGAATTAACATATGACCTAGTAATTTTGCTTCTGGACATATACCCAAAACAATTGAAAGCAGGGACTCAGACACTTGTACATTGATGTTCATAGCAGCATTATTCACAATGGCCAAATGGTGGAAACAACCCAGATATCCATCAACAGATGAACGAATAAACAAAATGTGTGTGTATGTATATTGTCTACTAAAAAAATATTCACAGCATAGAAGTTGAGAGTTATGTTTTATTCGGCGGGAATTTTTAGGACCTCAAGCCCGGGAGGCAGCATCTCAAGTAACCCTGAGAGAACTGCTCCGAGGAGGCGAGGGGTGGGGAGCCTGGTTATATAGGAGTTTTGCAACCAAAGGCAGGTAGTTAGAATGTCAAAAGATTATTTTTAATTAAAGGAAACTAAGTATCTCAAGTTAAGGAATTTAACACTTTTCTATGTATGGGAAGATGAAAGAGTCTGGGCACACTGAAATCGTTCCTTTGATATATACCTCAGCTCTCTGGGGCCAGTATCCTGTGTTTTCATATCCTGAGTTCCCTCAGGGCTCACCACCTCACCTGTAGGCTGGTGGCTGCAATCACTGATGACTGTGACATCCTTTGTTTACTGATACACAGTCAGTATTCCATTTCTCAACATGTATGTATGTATATGTGTATTTTTGTATATATATCTACATATATGTATATGTACGTTAGTGAACCAAACTTGGGTCTACTTGCCCGCGCGTAGTAAAGCCAATCTATTGACACTGGCTTGTGGTGAGGGAAAGTACAGTGTTTATTGCATGGCGCCCCAACATGGGGCTGAGCAAGGAGAACAGGTGGCTCATGCTCAAAAGACCCAGACTCCCCAAAGGCTTTCAGGGAAAAGTTTTTAAAGACAGGGTGAGCGAGAGGGTTGCAGGGTGCCTGATCAGCTTGTGGACATTTTTCTGATTGGTTGGCGGTGAAGTAATCAGGAGTCACCATCATCAACCTTCTGCTTCCGTTCAGTCTGGGGCCTGTGTGCTTGTGGTCAGCGTGCAGCTCACTTATTCCAGCTGGTGGGGGTTTCAGTGTCGGCAGAACAGCTCAAGGACATGTCTCAGCATGTTATCTATAGCTGTTGCGGAAGAACTAAAGGCCCTTCACTTTGATTAATGGCTAAACTACTATTATTTTATCTTGCTTGACTGTTTTGCTTTGTTTCTCCATTATCTCACTTCTCGAATTAAATTTGTTCTTTGGAACTTGGGGAAGTCCTAGGAGGCTAAAGCTTTTCTACAAACAAGAGGCAGGGTACTCAGCAGGGTCCTGCTCTGTTTCACGTACAGCAGGCTATTATTCAGCATTCAAAAGGAATGATATTCTGATACATGGTACAATGTGGATGAAACTTGAAAACATTAAGCTATGTAAATTTTTTTCTTGGCTTGTTTTAGGGGAAATATTCTGTCACTTAAGGATATACTTATCCTTTGAAAGCTGCTGTAAATAACCACTTCTGTTTGAAGGACTGTAATGCTGCATGGTAGAGATGCCGGGTGGTAGACTGAGTTTACTAACTCAGCAAACTCTTGCATACAGGTTTTGTAGTGCTTGCAATTCAAGTTTATACCTTGTTAAAATTACAAATTACAGTATGACACAGACTTGTCAGGGTTGCTCTTGAATAACAGAGTTGAGTTATAAGAAGTGAGTGGCAAGCCTCCATAGTTCTCCAAAAAGTAAACAGTGTGTCTCTGGGTGGTAGGGTTATTGGAGAAGTGTATTTTCTTTTTTGCTATATTTATTTCATAATTAAAAAAAACAAAAACACAGCAGTCATTGGCTTTTCCCTCAAGGAAGACAGAGAATCAAAGCACGTATAGTGAACATACACTGGGCCTTACATTGTACTAATTGCTTTATGTAAGTCTATTAGTCCCTTTGAGCTGCTGTAGCAAAAATACTATAGACTGGGTGGCTTAAGCAACAGAAGTTTATTTCTGACAGTTTTGGAGGCTGGGAAGTTCCACCATCTAGGAGCCAGCAGATACGGTTTCTGTTGAGGATCCATTTCCTGGTTCATAGCTGTCTTCTCACTGTGTCCTCAAATGATGGAGTGGGTGAGGGGTCTCCCTGGGGCCTTTTAATAAGGGCATTAATCCCATTCAAGAGGGCTACACCTAAAGGCTTCACTTCCAGATACCATCACATTGGGGATTAGGTTTCAACATGCAGTATATAGCAGTACATTTTCCATTTGAGCCTTAAAACAATCTTGTGAAGTCAGTGCTGTTATGCCCAATTTTCAGACAGGAAACTGTGTTAGAAAATTATGTGACTGTGACCAAGTTATGTAGTAAACAAGGCAGCTGTGAAACCTTGCACCAAAAGTATTCAGGTGTTGTTTGAATGCCTCAGAATCTACATAGATTGCTTTCTTATATTGGAAGAAGCTTGCACATGGGCAGAACTTTGAAAGATATGGTCATAGAAAAGAGAAGACCTTGGCTTACTTTGTATTTAAAAATTCAAGACTTCTCTCTGTAGTTTCTCATTAAGTACACTTGTCTTTATTAATAGTCATGTATGTTAAAAATATAACATACTACGTTGTCATTGAAAAGTGACTCAAAAAATGGATTTCTCCAAGCAGGCATTGGGAGGCATTCCTATAATGTGGGAATTGTGGTTTGCCTAATCATAGCAGTGTTCTCTATGACCTTAACTCCTGCCTCCTTTTCTTCCTTTCTTTCCTCATACAGGAACAAAGATTCAATTATTTTCCTTATTTTCTTCAAGCTTCTAACTGTTAAATCTTTTTCTAATGCCCTTGCTGTCCTGAATTCCATGGGGGTTTCCAGCTGCCTCATGACATCTTTGTGTGGGTGTCCTAAAGTTACTGCAAGTCTAAGAATCCGAAGTCCTGTCCCTCTTCCTTCTAACCCAGGCTCATCCTCTTCATGTGTTTTTGGCCCTAGTTCATCGCTTTTCTTTTTCACTGCCTGAATCTGTTCATTATCAGGTCATGCGGATTTGGCCTCAAAACCACAGCATCCCCACCACTTCTGCCCTAAATTGCGCCCTTTCACCTTTGTCCGTTCTGTTTCAGTTGCTTCATAACTGATTTCTTAGCTTATATCTTTTTGTTAGATTCATCTTAATAAACATTATAACCTTATCATTCACTTATTGAAAGACTTTTCAATGGTACCCCATTGCCTGAAAGTCAAGGTCCATGTAACTTTACCTTTACAGTTCAGCCTCAGGCCCTTAAAATGAATGAGGTGGAGTATATACTATATGATTGTCTTTATATAAAATTCTAAAAGGTGTAGATGATTCTGTAGTGAGAAAGCAGATCAGTGGTTTATTGGGAATGAGGGTGGAGGAGACGGATGGATTACAGTGGGACATGAGGAAAGTTCTGGGGGTGATGGAAATGTTTATCTTGATTATGGTAATAGTTTCATAGGAGTGTACATATGTGAAAACTGGTCAAATTGAATAAATATGTGTAGTTTAGTATGCTTAAGTTATATACTTCAATAAAATTGATAAAACATTTTGTAAAGTATAAGAAAGATGTAGGTCTATGTGCTTATGAAATAATATTCAAAATACTTTGTTAAATGACAAAAACAGGATATAGAATACTTGTGTAGAAAAATGGAAAGAATGTATGTTTATATGGACTATCTCTGGATTGAGGAAACTTTTTTCTTGTATGCTATTTTGAATTTTGAACCATGTACATATATTGCTTGCATTAAAAAAAATTTTAAAGGACAGTTTACACTTCTATCCAGAATATAGTGAGAACTTCTACAGAACAGTAAAGAAAAGATAAATAGCCCAATTGAAAATCAGGTGAAGGATAGGAAAGGGAAACCTGAATGACTAATGAGCATGTGAAAAGATGCTCAGTGTCACTAGTTGTATGAGAAGGGCAAATTAAAAATGAGATATTGCATTTTCATCAGATTGCCAAAAAAAAAAAAGTCTGACAGTGCCTAATGTCAGGAGTGTGGAACAATAGGAATAGTTGCTGTTGGAATGTAAATTGGTACAGCCATTTTGTAATTTGGTAAATTCTAGTAAAGCTGAAGATGTTCATATTTTATCACCCCACAATTTTGTCTTAGATAAATATCCTTGATTTTTTTCAAAATGTGGCTTATGACCCATCAGTGGATGCTGTAATTGATTCAATGACTTAAAAATATAGTGGAATAAAACAGACTACATTAGAATGTATGACAGTAAGAGTATTTTTTGTGAAACTTTAGGTTCAGATTTATTAGTATACATGTGTTGGATCACAATATGAATGTACGTTTTACTGTGGTTCTTGACCAAAAAGTTTGAAAGCCACTGTTCAGAGAAATTGTCACATATGCCCAAAGAAAATATGTACAAGAATATATGTTCAAGGACATTTATTTTAGTATTGTTTATAAGAGAAAGAAACGTAGGACAGTAACCTAATTTTCTGTGAACATATGCAAATTGTGGTACATTTGTATAGTGGAGAGCTGTAGCTACCATCATGGTTAATGCTGAGGAAGTTAGCCAGCTTGCCGAAGGCTCTGTGTAGTTTGATGCTACGTTACATGAAGTTTACAAACATGCAGAACTGTAGTACATACTGATAACGGGACAACCTTGGAGAAGAAGGAGGTTTTCGCTAGACCCATTTTTCAAGCCCTAAGGTAATGTCACTTGGCACCATCCTTCCCTGCAGTGCAGCTATGGAAATGGGCTTGTACTGTATTGTGTGTGTACTGGGACCATGCTTCCCATGGGCTGGTCCCAGCCATTGACTGAGCATGCCAGGGTTGTGGCGCAGTCACACAGAGCCGCCCGAGGGATGACTTTGAATTGACGACGGCGTCAGCCAAGCTAAGATCTCCTGGAGCTGCGCTGCGGTCAGAGACTCTTCTACCCTGTCCTCTTTCCCTCTCCTCCTCCTTGCATAGTTGTCAGGCCTGCACTGTGGTCTTAAAGTTCTCCTCGACTCCAGCTTTCTCCCCTTGATCCTTCACAGGTGTTTCCCCCAGTAAATCTCTTCTGTAGCTGTTGCTGTCTTGGCATCTACCTTTCAGGAGACTTTAACTCATATATCTGCATACCCTCCACCCAGTATCTTGCAGTCACATCAGCAGTTATTGCCTAATACTTCCCTATACTAATACCTAAAGCCATTCTCTTCTGTTCATTCAGTATTTCAAGGAGGTTGAAAGAAGTAAAATGTGATGTGCAGTTTTTGTAGACTTGCCTCTACTTAACGTTTGTCTTTGAATTTCCGTAGCAGCATGCTCTGAGAACATCTGGTGGTGAAGTGGGCCAGTGAGCCTGGGAAGGGATGGCAGCCAATTAAGGCATCAATATCAACAAGTTACCATTGTGGGTAGCTTAGTACTGCTGGAAACCTCTGGAAACATCAGAATTATCCCACCAGAGGGGCAGGGAAGCTGGGGTATTTATGCACAGATGCCTTCATTCCTTGGCTGAGGGCTGCTCCATCCATGGTGGAGTTGGGGGATAGGAGTTTTTCCTAGTTTTTACAGACTACTGAACAGGTGAAAAAAATGGGTTCCAGCAGCCAGATGAAGCCCTGATGCAAAGAAGTGGGGATGTTGGAAGTTAGAAATAGGGCCAGCATCACTGAAGACATAGGGGAGGAGTTGGGCATTGGCAGGGTCAGCTACAGTGTTAAAATGAGCCATGCACATTGACTAACATGGAGGGGGAAGACATACCATAATTAGGAATTTTATAACTATTACTTAGCTCTTCAGAAACAAAACCTCCCTTAAATAACTCAGGAGGCTATTACTTTTGCCTCTCATGCATGCTTGTAGAAATGGAATATATGGGGTGGGGGGGAGGATACTTACCCTACAGAAGAACTGTATTTTAACTGAGTGGGAAGCCTTGATGGTAACTCAGGTCTATCTTGAATCCCTTGCCCTGGGCAGAGTGAGGGATGTTTTTGAACTAGGAAACATATGCCTGTAAGCTTGATTCCACCAGTTCTCTGGAATAGAGTTATACTAGTCCTGTGTAAAGGCGACTGAACTCATAACAACAGCAGCAGCTAATATTGTGAGTGCTTCTGATGTGGGGCTCTCCTCTAAGTGCTTTGCTATATACATTAGCTTATTTAAACCTCACAGTAACTCTGTGAGGTGGGAGCTATTATCATTCCTGTTTTCCAGATGAGGATTCTAAAGCACGGAGAGATTAAGTAATTTTCCTGTGGTTATAAGTGACTGAACCTAGATTCTAACTCAGGCACTCTGGCTTCAGAGCTGTGGTCCTGACATTGTTACCGTGTCAACTATAGTAGTAGCAATGATAACATTAATAACAGTACAATAACCCTGAGTTATTACTATATGCCAGGCACTTTGGTAAGTGCTGATCATGTTGTGTAGATGTTGTTATTAGCCCCATTTTACAGATGAGGGAATCGAGGCATAGCCAGTAAATAGCAGAATGAGGTTCCAACTAATGTAGTCTGATCCCAAATTCTCTTAATTACTTATGTTGTTTTTCTTGCAATATAGCATACTTACATAACTTGGAAGAAAAACATGATGAAAATCAAAGACCGTAACTTCTGTTTGTAATGTTACCCTTTAGGACATTTGACAAATGTGATTGATTACTGGTGTCACTTCCTATTGTTCAGTATTGCTGTCTGGGTTTTCAATTTATTTTATGTGTCTTCCAAGAACCATTCCTATAGAGGGCAGCAGAGATGCAGCAGTGGGTTTTCTATGTAATGCACATTTTTCAGGAAGTGTGAAGAAAATTGGATTTAGGTGAGCTTTGTTATGTAATTCTCTTGTACTTTATGTAGTGAGTCCTATGCAAATACAGGCTTTCAGACTTCATAAATATCAGATAACCCGAGTGAGGTTTGGGTTTTTGTTGAAGATGCGCAATAGAAGCTGGGTGGCTCAAACAAGATCTGAATGAAAGCTGTAGTTTTAAGAGAAAGCAAATTTGATTTTCAAATTTGAAATATGGATTCATTGTTATAAAACAGATGTTTTCTTTGCACTCTTAACAGTAGGGGCAGAACAGATGATTCAGTATCTCACAGAATATGGAATATGGAAAAGTTTTAACAAAATTAGAATAAGCAAAATTTTATATTCTTACATGGGAGGATATTTAGAAAGTGATCTGGCAAACTTCAAAAATATTTCTAAATTTAATGAGCGTATTTGTAATTCTTTATTTTTTATTTGTTTATATTTGTATGAAAGTTTGAAAGTAATACATTTAATTTCACTTTTAATCAGTTTTAATGATGAATTAGAATAAAGTGATATGACTAAATATGTACTAATTGTTAATGTCTGAGAACTGTCCAATGTGTACAACATGTATAGAGTTGAAAGAATTTAATTAATCAAGATCAAAAGCACACATTTTAGAAACCCTCTCTAAAATATAATTATGTTTGTATAAAAATGACAATTTAGTGCTTATAAAGGGAAATATATGGAGTTTTTAGTTATGATTTTGTTTGATTATATTTTAAAGATTTCACTGTAGAAACATTACACTTAAGAAACAAATTCATACTCTGGTGTGTTCTTGTGGTAAAAAAAAGGAGGACTCTTAGGAGTTGTATTGAGGAGCAGGTATCTTTTTTTGTTGTTATTTAATATTACAATTTTGTGTGCATGTATCTATGATCTATCTGTTCATGATCTGATAACATGATAGCATATTTTGGCTTTTATTCTCTTTAAGAAAGTGAGTATGTGCCAATATCATTTGTAGCATCTGTTTCAGAACTTAACATCCTTATTTTTCCACATCTCCTTTCTTAATTGGCTAAACTTTAGCTTATGACATACCAGGACAGGGACTTCGTCATTTTTTTTTTTTTTTTACTATAAATCTTCCTCCTCTTTCACTGTCACCCTGTCATCCCATTTCCCTTCATTTTCCTTTCATTGCCCAAATTCATCTGTTTTCCGGTATAAGAAGGAATAGAATAGAAAAAGGACTGCTGTAGGAATTAATATTACACCTGTATAAATTAAAAAATAGTGAGTCATCATAGTGTGACTTTTATAGTCCTCTGGTTTTCTAATTAAAAAAAAAATCCTTAGGAGTTCCACTTTCAGTAATGACAGAGCAGCATGTGTCAGATTACTTTTCTTGCAAATAACAGTGACAAATTCTGGACATACAAAGTGTATTAAATGTATTTTTGAAATAGAGTTTATAAAAATATAAAAAGAATATAAAAATATTTGAAGACACAGTAGAAGGGGAAGACAGCTTGCAGAAACTGGAGGGGTTGACACTTTGAAGATGAGAATGGCACAAACCAGGAGAGGTTTTCATTTTTCACCACTTTTTACCCAAGGGCAGGCCCCCATCAGTGTTGTTGAGGGTGGCTAAACTTGGATAGAAATCACAACACAGAGTTTGGGGTGGCTGCAGGAGCTTAAAAGTTAGAGAGTGTGAAGTAGAACCTCCCAGCGAGAACCACAAATGCATATAAATCTTACAGGATATAAGAACTACACAGATTTCAGTCGCTTTCCACCACACAGGAGAAAGCATTGTGCAGAGTGAGTACAGCCGAGTTAACTGCCATTTTAGCAAAAAAGTAAATACTCTTCAGAAGAGCATAATAGAATCCAGAGTCTAAAATAGTCACTAATAATGACCAGGATACACTCCACATTCATTAGACAAACACAGACACATACACACGTAAACCCAGAAACATGTGACCTATACTTAAGTGAAAAGGCAATTAATTGAGACAGACCCTGATATGACTCATATATTAGAATTAGCAACTCTTGTAATTCTGTTCCGGGCCATAAAGAAAAATATGCACATGATGAATGCACAGACCAAAAAACTCAGCAGAAAAATAGGAATTGGAAAAAAAGAACCAAATGAAAATTCTATAATTAAATGTACAATACCTGAAATAAAAATTCCATTAGATGGGATTACAGAAGATTGGGAAAAAATAAAAGTCAGTGATCTTGATAGATCAGTGGAAATTATTCAATCTGAAAAAGTGAAAAAGGAGATTTTAGAAAATGAAGCTAGTCTCAATGACTGGTAGGACAATGTAAAAATGTCCAACAACACATGTTTAATGGAGTCTTTGAAGTGGCAGAGAGGAAAAATTGGAGCAAAAATTTTTGGAAAAATGATGGCTGATAATTTCCCCAAATTGGGGAAAGGCATATATTTACATATTCAAGAAGCTTAGTGAATTTCAGACAAGATAAATACAAGAAAATCACATCTAGTCACTTCATAGTCAAGATGTTGAAAATGATAGAGGAAATATCTTGAAAGCACCCTGAGAAATGGTACAGTGATAACAAATGGTCTCTGACTACTTATCAGAAACAGTGCAGGCCAGCAGGCTACAGAACACGTTTAACGTGCTGGAAAAACAAAAGTCAACCCAAAATTCTATAATCAGTGAAAATATCATTCAAGAATGAAGGTAGAGACCTTCAAGATGGAGGAGTGAGACGTGGAGATCACCTTCCTCCCCACAAATACATCAGAAATACATCTACATGTGGAACAACTCCTACAGAACACCTACTGAACGGTGGCAGAAGACCTCAAACTTCCCAAAAGGCAAGAAAATCCCCACATAGCTGGGTAGGGCAAAAGAAAAAAGATAAAACAGGGACAAAAGAATAGGGACAGAGCCTGCACTTTGGGGAGGGAGCTGTGAAGGAGGAAAAGTTTCCACAGAATAGGAAGCCCCTTCACTGGTGGAGACGGGGGTTGGGTGGGGGGAAGCTTCGGAGCCACGGGGGGGAACGCAGCAACAAGGGTGCAGAGGGCAAAGCGGAGAGATTCCCGCACACAGGATCGGTGCCGACCGCACTCACCAGCCCGAGAGGCTTGTCTGCTCACCCGCCGGGATGGGTGGGGGCTGGGAGCTGAGGCTCGGGCCTTGGAGGTCAGATCCTAGGGAGAGGACTGGGGTTGGATGTGTGAATACAGCCTGAAGGGGGCTAGTGCGCCATAGCTAGCCGGGAGGGAGTCCGGGAAAGAGTCTGGACCTGCCGAAGAGGCAAGAGACCATTGTTTTGGGGTGCGCGAGGAGAGGGGATTCAGAGCGCCACCTAAATGAGCGCGAGCCGTGACTATCAGCACAGACACCAGAGACGGGCACGAAACGCTAATGCTGCTGCTGCGGCCACCAAGAAGCCTGTGTGCGAGCACAGGTTACATCCACACCTCCCCTCCTGGGAGCCTGTGCAGCCCACCACTGCCAGGGTCCCGTGATCCAGGGACAACTTCTCCAGGAGAACACACAGCGCGCCTCAGGCTGGTGCAACGTTACGTCAGCCTCTGCTGTGGCAGGCTCACCCCGCATTCTGTACCCCTCCCTTCCCCTAGCCTGAGTGAGCCAGAGCCCTTGCATCAGCCACTCCTTTAACCCCCTTCTGTCTGGGTGAAGAACAGATGCCCTCAGGCGACCTACATGCAGAGGCGGGGCCAAACCCAAAGCTGAACCCCAGGAGCTGTGCGAACAAAGAAGAGAAAGGGAAATTTCTCCCAGCAGCCTCAGGAGCAGTGGATTAAATCTCCACAATCAACTTGATGTACCCTGCATCTGTGGAATGCCTGAATAGACAACGAATCATCCCAAAAATGAGGCGGTGGACTTTGGGAGCAACTATAGACTTGGGGTTTGCCTTTTGTATCTAATTTGTTTCTAGTTTTATGTTTACCTTAGTTTAATATTTAGAGCTTATTATCATTGGTAGATTTGCTTACTGATTTGGTTGCTCTCAATTTTACATATATATATATATTTTTTTTTCCCTTTTTCTCTTTTTGTGTGTATGTGTATGCTTCTTTATGTGATTTTCTCTGTATAGGTTTGCTTTTACCATTTGTCCTAGGGTTCTGTCTGTCCGTTGTGTTTTTTGGGAGGATAGTTTTTAGCGCTTGTTATCATTGGTGGATTTGCTTTTTGGTGTGGTTGCTCTCTTCTTTCTTTCTTTTTTTTTTTTTTTAACTACTTTTTTAGTTTTGACACTATTTTTTAATTTTTCATTTTAGTAACTTTATTTTATTTTTATTTATTTATTTTTCTTTCTTTCTTTCTTTATTTTCCCCCTCCCTTTTCTTCTGGGCCGTGTGGCTGACAGGGTCTTGGTGCCCTGGCGGGGTGTCAGGCCTGAGCCTCTGAGGTGGGAGAGCCGAGTTCAGGACATTGGACCACCAGAGACCTCCTGGCCCCATGTAATATCAATCTGCCAAAGCTCTCCCAGAGATCGCCATCCCAACGCTAAGACCCACCTCCACTCAATGACAAGCAAGCTACAGTGCTGCACACCCTATACCAAACAACTAGCAAGACAGGAACACAGCCCCACCTATTAGCAGAGGCTGCCTAAAATCATAATAAGTTCACAGACACCACAAAACACATCACCGGACGTGGTCCTGCCCACCAGAAAGACAAGATCCAGCCTCATCCACCAGAACACAGGCACCAGTCCCCTCCACTGGAAAGCCTACACAACCCACTGAACCAACCTTACCCACTGGGGGAAGACACCAAAAACAATGGGAACTACGAACCTGCAGCCTGCAAAAAGAAGACCCCAAACACAGTAAATTGGGCAAAATGAGAGGACAGAGAAATATGCACCAGATGAAGGAGCAAGGTAAAAATGCACCAGACCAAACAAATGAAGAGGAAATAGGCAGTGTACCTGAAAAAGAATTCAGAGTGATGATAGTAAACATGATCCAACATCTTGGAACTAGAATGGAGAAAATACAAGAAACGTTTAATAAGGACTAGAAGAACTAAAGAGCAAACAAACAATGATGAACAACACAATAAATGAAATTAAAAATTCTGTAGAAGAAATCAGTAGCAGAATAACTGAGGCAGAAAAACAGATAAGTGACCTGGAAGATAAAATAGTGGAAATAACTACCACAGAGCAGAATAAAGAAAAAAGAATGAACAGAATTGAGGACAGTCTCAGAGACCTCTGGGACAACATTAAATGCACCAACATTCGAATTATAGGGGTCCCAGAAGAAGAAGAGAAAAAGAAAGGGACTGAGAAAACATTTGAAGAGATCATAGTTGAAAACTTCCCAAATATGGGAAAAGAAATAGTCAAGTCCAGGAAGCGCAGAGAGTCCCATACATGATAAATCCAAGGAGAAACACGCCAAGACACATATTAATCACATTATCAAAAATTAAATACAAAGAAAAAGTATTAAATGCAGCAAGGGAAAAGCAACAAGTAACATACAAGGGAATCCCCATAAGGTGAACAGTTGATCTTTCAGCAGAAACTCTGCAAGCCAGAAGGGAGTGGCAGGACATATTTAAAGTGATGAAAGGGAATAACCTACAACCAAGATTAGTCTACCCAGCAAGGATCTCATTCAGATTCAACGGAGATTTTAAAACCTTTACAGACAAGCAAAAGTTAAGAGAATTCAGCACCACCAAACCAGCTTTACAACAAATGCTAAAGGAACGTCTCTAGGCAGGAAATACAAGAGAAGGAAAAGACCTACAATAACAAACCCAAAACAATTAAGAAGATAGTAATAGAAACATACATATCGATAACTACCTTAAAAGTAAATGGATTAAATGCTCCAACCAAAAGACATAGACTGGCTGAATGCTTACAAAAACAAGACCCGTATATATGCTGTCTACAAGAGACCCACTTCAGACCTAAGGACACATACAGACTGAAAGTGAGGGGATGGAAAAAGATATTCCATGCAAATGGAAATCAAAAAAAGGCTGGAGTAGCAATTCCCATATCAGACAAAATAGACTTTAAAGACTATTACAAGAGACAAAGAAGGACACTACATAATGATCAAGGGATCAATCCAAGAAGAAGATAAAACAATTGTAAATATTTATGCACCCAACATAGGAGCACCTCAATACATAAGGCAAGTGCTAACAGCCATAAAAGGGGAAATCGACAGTAACACAATCATAGTAGGGGACTTTAACACCCCACTTTCACCAATGGACATACCATCCCAAAGGAAAATAAATAAGGAAACACAAGCTTTAAATTGTACATTAAGCAAGATGGACTTAATTGACATTTATAGGACATTCCATCCAAAAACAACAGAAATACACTTACTTCTCAAGTGCTCATGGAACATTCTCCAGGATAGACCATATCTTGGGTCACAAATTAAGCCTTGGTAAATTGAAGAAAATGGAAATCGTATTAAGTATCTTTTCCGACCACAACATTATAAGACTAGATATCAATTACAGGAAAAAAACTGTACAAAATACAAGCACTTGGAGGCTTAACAATACACTACTAGATAACCAAGAGATAAGAAATCAAAGAGGAAATCAAAAAATACTTAGAAACAAATGAAAATGAAAACACGATGATCCAAAACATATGGGATGCAGCAAAAGCAGTTCTAAGAAGGAATTTTATAGTAATAATCATCCTACTTCAGGAAACAAGAAACATCTCAACTAAACAATCTAAGCTTACACCTAAAGCAATTAGAGAAAGAAGAAGAAAAAAAACCCCAATGTTAGCAGAAGGAAAGAAATAATCAGTTCAGAAATAAAAAGAAATGAAGGAAACAATAGCAAAGAGCAATAAAACTAAAAGCTGGTTCTTTGAGAAGATAAACAAAATTGATAAACCATTAACCAGACTCATCAGGGAAAAAAGGGAGAAGACTCAAATCAACAGAATTAGAAATGAAAAAGGAGAAGTTACAACTGACAGTGACTAAATACAAAAGATCATGAGAAATTACTACAAGCAACTGTATGCCAATGAAATGGACAACCTGGAAGAAATGGACAAATTCTTAGAAAAGCACAACCTTTTGAGACTGAACCAGGAAGAAATAGAAAATATAAACAGACCAATCACAAGCACTGGTGAAAGAAATTGAAACTGGTATTAAAAATCTTCCAACAAACAGAAGTCTAGGACCAGATCCCTTTACAGGCAAATTCTATAAACCATTTAGAGAAGAGCTAACACCTATCCTTCTCAAACTCTTCCAAAATACAGCAGAGCGAGGAACACTCCCAAACTCATTCGACGAGGCCACCATCACCCTGATACCAAAACCAGACAAAGATGTCACAATAAAAGAAAACTACAGGCCAATATCACTGATGAACATAGATGCAAAAATCCTCAACAGAATTGTATCAAACAGAATCCAGCAGCACATTAAAAGGATTATACATCATGATCAGGTGGGGTTTATCCCAGGAATGCAAGGATTCTTCAATATACGCTAATCAATCAATGTGACAAACCATATTAACAAATAGAAGGAGAAAAACCATCTGATGGTCTCAATAGATGCAGAAAAAGCTTTTGACAAAATTCAACACTCATTTATGATAAAAACCCTCCAGAAAGTAGGCATAGAGGGAACCTACTTCAACATAATAACGGCCATATATGACAAACCCACAGCCAACATTGTTCTCAATGGTGAAAAACAAACTGTTTCCACTAAGATCAGGAAGAAGACAAGGTTGCCCACTCTCACCACTATTATTCAACATAGTTTTGGAATTTTTAGCCACAGTAATCAGAGAAGAAAAAGAAGTAAAAGTAATCCAAATCGGAGAAGAAGAAGTAAAACTGTCGCTGTTTGCAGATGGCATGATACTATACATAGAGAATCCTAAAGATGCTACCAGAAAACTACTAGAGCTAATTAATGAATTTGATAAAGTAGCAGGATACAAAATTAATGCACAGAAATTTCTTGCATTCCTATACAGTAATGATGAAAAATCTGAAAGAGAAATTAAGAAAACACTCCCATTTACCACTGCAACAAAAAGAATAACATACCTAGGAATAAACCTACCTAAGGAGATAAAAGACCTGTATGGAGAAAACTATAAGATACTGATGAAAGAAATTAAAGATGATACAAACAGATGGAGAGATATACCATGTTCTTGGATTGGAACAATCAACATTGTGAAAATGACTGTACTCCCCAAGCAATCTACATACAGATTTAGTGCAATCACTGTCAAACTACCAATGGCATTTTTCACAGAAGTGGAACAAAAAAATTCACAATTTGTATGGAAACACACGAGATCCCGAATAGCCAAAGCAATTTTGAGGAAAAAAAACAAAACAAAACGGAGCTGGAGTAATCAGGCTCCCTGACTTCAGACTATACTACAAAGCTACAGTAGTCAAGACAGTATGGTACTGGCACAAAAACAGAAATATAGATCAGTGGAACAGGATAAAAAGCCCAGAGGTAAACCCACACATATATGGTCGCCTTATCTTTGATAAAGGAGGCAAGAATATACAGTGGAGTAAAGACAGCCCGTTCAGTAAGTGGTGCTGGGAAAACTGGACAGTTACATGTAAAAGAATGAAATTAGAACACTCCCGAACACCATATACAAAAATAAATTCAAAATGGATTAAAGACCTAAATGTAAGGCCAGACACTATCAAACTCTTAGAGGAAAACATAGGCAGAACCCTCTGTAACATAAATCACAGCAAAATCCTTTTTGACCCATCTCCTAGAGAAATGGAAATAAAAACAAAAATAAAGAAATGGGACCTAATGAAACTTAAAGGCTTTTGCCCAGCAGAGGAAACCATAAACAAGACAAAAAGACAAACCTCAGAATGGGAGAAAATATTTGCAAACGAAGCAACTGACAAAGGATTCATCTCCAAAATATACAAGCAGCTCACGCAACTCAGTATCGAAAAGACAAACAACCCAATCCAAAAATGGGCAGAAGACCGAAATAGTCATTTCTCCAAAGGAGATACACAGATTGCCAACAAACACATGAAAGGATGTTCAACATAACTAATCATTAGAGAAATGCAAATCAAAACTACCATGAGGTATCACCTCACACTGGTTAGAATGGCCATCATCAAAAAATCTACAAACAATAAATGCTGGAGAAGGTGTGGAGAAAAGGGAACCCTCTTACATTGTTGGTGGGAATGTAAATCGATACAGCCACTATGGAGAACAGTATGGAGTTTCCTTAAAAAACTAAAAATAGAACTGCCATACGACCCAGCAGTCCCACTACTGGGCCTGTGCCCTGAGAAAACCGTGATTCAAAGAGAGTCATGTACCACAGTGTTCATTGCAGCACCATTTACAATACCCAGGATATGGAAGCAACCTAAGTGTCCATCGACAGATGAATGGATAAAGAAGATGTGGCATATATATACAATGGAATATTACTCAGCCATAAAAAGAAACAAAATTGAGTTGCTTGTAGTGAGGTGGGTGGACCTAGAGTCTGTCATACAGAGTGACGTAAGTCAGAAAGTGAAAAACAAATACTGTATGCTAACATATATATGGAATCTAAAAAAAAGGAAAATGGTTCTGAAGAACCTAGGGGCAGGACAGGAATAAAGACGCAGACATAGAGAATGGACTTGAGGACACGGGGAGGGGGAAGGGTAAGCTGTGACAAAGTGAAAGAGTAGCATGGACATATATACACTACCAAATGTAAAATAGGTAGCTAGTGGGAAGCAGCCACCTAGTAGGGGGAAATCAGCTTGGTGCTTTGTGACTACCTAGAATGGTGGGATAGGGAGGGTGGAAGGGAGACCCAAGAGGGAGGGGATATGGGGATATGCATATACGTATAGCCAACTGACTTTGTTATGCAGTAGAAACTAACACACCATTGTAAAGCAATTTTACTCCAGTAAAGATGTTAAAGTGATGGCAAAATAAAGACATTTTCATATAAACAAAAATTAAAATATTGCAGCAGATCTACATTACAAGAAATGCTGAAGGAAATTCTTTGGCCTGAAGGGAAGTGATACCAGATGAAACCTAAGATTTTTCATGATGGAATGAAGAGCACTGCAGTTGGTAAATACAGACGGTCCCTGACTAGTGGTAGTGCAGAAGTGATAGACATTCAGTAGAAACTGTACCTCAGATTTTGAATTTTGATCTTTTCCTGGGCTGGCAGTATATGACATATACTCTCTTGTGATGCTCGACAACAGTAGTGAGCTCAGCTCCCAGTCAGCCCCACGATCACAGGGTAAACAAATGATACACTTAAAACCGTCTGTACCCATGTAGTCATTCTGTTTTTCACTTTTCAGTACGGTATTCAATAAAGTACATGAGTATTCAACACTTTATTATAACGTAGGCTTTGTGTTAGATGATTTTGCCTTACTGTAGGCTAATGTAAGTATTCTGAGCATGTCTAAAGTAGGCTAAGATAAGATGTTTGGTAGGTCATGTGTATTACTTGCATTTTCAACTTATGAAATTTTCAACTTATGATGGGTTTATTGGGGTATAAATCCATTATAAGTCAAGGAAGATCTGTATGTGGATAAATATAAAAGTCTTTTCTGCCCCCATTAAGAAAATTAAGCCTGACAGTTTAAAGTAAAAATTATAACATTATGATGTGGCATTTATGACATATGTAGATATAATATGACAGCTGCAGCATAAAGATGGGGCTAGGCAAATGGAGTTATGTGATTTACTAGGTGCTGATTTTAAAAGTGGTAGAATATTAGCTGTAAGTCCACTATGAAAAGTTAAGGACGTATATTATAATTCTATAGCCAGCACTGAAGAAGAAAAAAAAATACACAGAGGTATAGCTAAAAAGCAACAGAGAAGTCAAAATAGGATTCTAAAATATATTCAGAGAATATAGAAGAAGGTGTAAATATAAACAGATGGGGTGAAAAGAAAACAAATAGCAAAATTTTAGACCTACATTAACAATTACATTAAATGAAAGTAGATTAAGTATTTTACTTAAAAGGCAGAGATTGATACCTTGGTAAAATGCAAGACCTTCCTAGTTACTGTCCACCAAAGATGCATTTAAAATATAATGACACAGATAGAGGGAAAATTAATTCATGGAAAAAGATGTAGCTTGCAAATACTAAGTATAAGAAAGCTAGAGTAGTTGTATTAATATTAGATAAAGTAGATTTCAAGCAGTATTATTGGAGATAAAGAAGGGCGTTTCATAGTGATAAAATATCAAGAAAACACATCAATCATAAATTTGTATGTATTTAAGATCTACAATTATAGGTGGAAATTTTAACATCACTCTCTATAACTTATAGAAAATCTGGACAAAAAATCAGAACATAGGAGATACGAAAAACACTATCAACCACCTAATTGACATTTGTAGAATATTACATGCAACTAGAATACAATAGAATGCACATTTTATTCATGTACACATGATATGCATACCAAGATAAATAGTATATTGGGTCATAAAACATCTCAAAAAATTTCAAAACATTGAAACCCTAAAGAGGATATTCTGTAACCATGATAGAATTTAAAGTAGAAATCAGTAATAATGAGATATCCAGGAGAAATCCAAGTATTTGAAAATGAAAGAACGTAATTTTCCCTAGTTGATGTATAGATTTAATGCAATTAAAATCATTGACTCGGGCTTCCCTGGTGGCGCAGCGGTTGGGAGTCTGCCTGCCAATGCAGGGGACATGGGTTCGAGCCCTGGTCTGGGAAGATCCCACATGCCACGGAGCAACTAGGCCCGTGAGCCACAACTACTGAGCCTGCGCATCTGGAGCTTGTGCTCTGCAACAAGAGAGGCCACGACACTGAGAGGCCCGCGCACCGCGATGAAGAGTGGCCCCCGCACAGAAACGAAGACCCAATTCAGCTAAAAATTAAAAATTAATTAATTAATTAAAAGATTAAAAAACTAAAAAAAAAAAAGCTTTAAAAAAAAAAATCATTGACTCTTTTACAGGCATCTAAAGTAGGTATGACAATCCTCATTTTGTTGATTTAAGTAACTTTAAGTCTCCGTTAATTGCAAAAGATCAGGCCCAGACTTAATAAGGATTTTTCTGTTATTTCAAGTGATACGAACTCCCCTTGATACAGCTTTTTTTAAAATAAAAAAATTGAAGTATAATTGACATAACATTATATTATTTTCAAGTGTATAACATAGTGATTCTATATTTGTATATATATTGTGAAATGATAATAACAATGTCTAGTTAACATCTGTCATCTGATTCCTCCAACTCTGTTTTTCTTTCTCAAGATTGCTTTGGCTATTTGGGGTCTTTTCTGTTTCCATGCAAGTTGTAAAATTTTTTCTTCTAGTTCTGTGGAAAATGCCATTGGTAGCTTGATAGGGATTGCATTGAATCTGTAGATTGCTTTGGGTAATGTAGTCATTTTCACAATGTTGGTTGTTCCAATCCAAGAACATGGTATCTCTCTCCATCTGTTTGTATCATGTTTAATTTCTTTCATCAGTGTCTTATAGTTTTCTGCATACAGGTCTTCTGTCTCCTTAGGTAGGTTTATTCCTAGGTATTTTATTCTTTTTGTTGCAATGGTAAATGGGAGTGTTTCCTTAATTTCTTTTTCAGATTTTTCATCATTGGTCTATAGGAATGCAAGAGATTTCTGTGCATTAATTTTGTATCCTGCAACTTTACCAAATACATTGATTAGCTCTAGTAGTTTTCTGGTGGCATCTTTAGGATTCTCTATGTATAGTATCATGTCATCTGCTAACAGTGACAGTTTTACTTCTTCTTTTCCAATTTGTATTCCTTTTATTTCTTTTTCTTCTCTGACTGCTGTGGCTAGGACTTCCAAAACTATGTTGAATAAGAGTGGTGAGAGTGGACATCCTTGTCTTGTTCCTGGTCTTAGTGGAAATGCTTTCAGTTTTTCACCATTGAGTATGATGCTTGCTGTGCGTTTGTCATATATGGCCTTTATTATGTTGAGGTAGGTTCCCTCTGTGCCCATTTTCTGGAGAGTTTTTATCATAAATGGGTGTTCAATTTTGTCAAAAGCTTTTTCTGCATCTATTGAAATGACCATATGGTTTTTATTCCTTAATTTGTTAATGTGGTGTATCACGTTGATTTGCGTATATCCCTGGGATAAATCCCACTTGATCATGGTGTATGATCCTTTTAATGGGCTGTTGGATTTTGTTTGCTAGTATTTTCTTCAGGATTTTTGCATCTGTGTTCATCAGTGATATTGGTCTTTAATTTTCTTTTTTTGTGATATCTTTTTATGGTTTTGGTATCAGGGTGATGGTGGCTTCACAGAATGAATTTGGGAGTGTTTCTCCCTCTGCAATTTTTTGGAAGAGTTTGAGAAGGATTGGTGTTAGCTCTTCTCTAAATGTTTGATAGAAGTAGCCTCTGAAGCCATCTGGTCCTGGACTTCTGTTTTTTGGAAGATTTTAAATTATGGTTTCAATTTCATTACTTGTGATAGGTCTGTTTATATTTTCTAACTCTTCCTGGATCAGTCTTGGAAAATTGTACCTTTCCAAGAATTTGTCCATTTCTTCGTGGTTGTCCATTTTATTGGCATATAGCTGTTTGTAGTAGTCTCTTATAATCCTTTGTATTTCTGCAGTGTCAGTTGTGATTTCTCCTTTTTCATTTCTAATTTTATCGATTTGCATCATCTCCCTTGTTTTCTTGGTGAGTCTGGCTAAGGGTTTATCAATTTTGTTTATCTTCTCAAAGAACCAGCTTTTAGTTTTATTGATCTTTGGTATTGTTTTCTTCATTTCTATTTCATTTATTTCTGCTCTGATCTTTATGATTTCTTTCCTTCTACTGACTTTGGGTTTTCTTTGTTCTCCTTTCTCTAGGTGTTTTAAGTGTACGGTTAGATTGTTTATTTGAGATTTTTCTTGTTTCTTGAGGTGAGCTTGAATTGCTATAAACTTCCCTTTTAGAACTGCTTTTGCTGTGTCCCATTGGTTTTGGGTTGTCCTGTTTTCGTTGTCATTTGTTTCTATGTATTTTTTTAAATTATTCTCTGATTTCTTCAGTGATCTCTTGCTTATTTAGTAGTGCACTGTTTAGCCTCCATGTATTTGTGTTTTTTACAGTTTTTTTCCTGTAATTGATATCTAGTCTCATAGCATTGTGGTCAGAAAAGATGCTTGATGCTATTTCAGTTTTCTTAAATTTTCCGAAGCTTGATTTGTGACCCAAGATGTGATGTATCCTGGAGAATGTTCCATGTGCACTTGAGAAGAAAGAGTATTCTGCCACTTTTGGGTGGAATGTCCTTTAAATATCAATTAATTCCATATTGTTTGTGTCATTTAAAGCTTGTGTTTCCTTATTTATTTTCTGTTTGATCTGTCCATTGGTGTAAGTGGGGTGTTAAAGTCCCCTACTGTTATTGTGTTACTGTCGATTTCCCCTTTTATGGCTGTTAGCATTTGCCTTATGTATTGAGGTGCTCCTGTGTTGGGTGCATAAACATTTATAATTGTTATATCTTCTTCTTGGATTGATCCTTTGATCATTATGTAATGTCCCTTTTTATCTCTTGTAACAATCTTTAATTTAAAGTCTATTTTATCTGATACGAGTATTGCTACTCCAGCTTTCTTTTGATTTCCATTTGCATGGAATATCTTTTTCCATCCCTTCACTTTCAGTCTGTATGTGTCCTTAGGTCTGAAGTGGGTCCCTTGTAGACAGCATATGTATGGGTCTTGCTTTTGTATCCATTCAGCCAGTCTGTGTCTTTTGGTTGGGGCATTTAATCCATTTACATTCAAGGTGATTATCCATATGTATGTTCCTATTACCGTTTACTTAATTGTTTTGGGTTGTTTTTGTAGGTCTTTGCTTTCTCCTGTATTTCCTGCCTAGAGAAGTTCCTTTAGCATTTGTTGTAAAACTGGTTTGGTGGTGCTGAATTCTCTTAACTTTTGTTTGTCTGAAAAGTTTTTGATTTCTCCATCAAATCTGAATGAGATCCTTCCTGGGTAGAGTAATCTTGGTTGTCGGTTTTTCTCTTACATCACTTTAAGCATATGTGGCCACTCCCTTCTGGCCTGCAGAGTTTCTGCTGAAAATCAGCTGATAACCTCATGGGGATTCCTTTGTATGTTATTTGTTGCTTTTCCCTTGCTGCTTTTAATATTTTTTCTTTGAATTTAAATTTGTTAGTTTGATTAATATGTGTCTTGGTGTGTTTTTCCAAGGGTTTATCCTCTGTGGGACTCTCTCTACTTCCTGGACTTGGGTGACTATTTCCTTTCCCATATTAGGGAAGTTTTCGACTATAATCTCTTTAAATATTTTCTCAGACCGTTTCGTTTTCTCTTCTTCTTCTGTGACCCCTGTAGTTCGAATGTTGGTGCGTTTAGTGTTGTCCCAGATGTCTCTGAGATTGTCTTCAATTCTTTTCATTCTTTTTTCTTTATTCTGCTCCTCAGCAGTTATTTCCACCATTTTGTCTTCCAACTCACTTATTCATTCTTCTGCCTCAGTTATTCTGTTATTGACTCCTTCTAGTGTATTTTTCATTTCAGTTATTGTGTTGTTCGTCTCTGTTTGTTTGTTCTTTAGTTCTTTTAGTTCTTTGTTAAACATTTCCTGTATTTTCTCAGTTCATTCCTCCATTCTACTTCTGAGATTCTGGATCATCTTTACTATCATTACTCTGAATTCTTTTCCAGGTAGATTTCCTATTTCCTCTTCATTTATTTGGTCTTGCAGGTTTTTACCTTGCTCCTTCATCTGTGACATATTTTTTTTACCATCTCATTTTTTTTGTTTTTTTTTAATGAGTGGGATTGTGTTCCTGTCATACTGTTTGGCCTGAGACTTCCAGCACTGGATTTTGTAGGCTATTGGGTAGAGCTGGGTCTTGGTGCTGAGATGAGGAACTCCGTGAGACCTCGCTCCAGTGAATATTCCCTGGGGTCTGAGGTTCTCTGTTAGTCCAGTGGTTTGGACTTGGAGCTCCCACTGCAGGAGCTCAGACCAGCCCCGGGCTTGTGAACCAAGATCCATCAAGCCGTGTGGGGTGGCAAAAAAAAAAAAAGAGAGAGAACAATAACAAAGTAAAAAATAAAATTACACTAGGAGACTAACAGGTATGTTAGAAAGGATATAAAAATAATAACATAGATGAATCGACAACCGGAAAGTACATCAGTACCACAATAGTAAAAAAGAGGAGGAGGGAGAAGAAAAAACAAGTGGGAGAGGGGGAAAGGCCTTTGCTCTGGAGGGCGGAGCCTAAGCAAGGGTGAGGTTTGGGCAGTGGGCAGGGCCTATGCTTAGGACCCACAGGGCTGGAAAAGGCCCTGGGGGCTGTGGGCAGTGGGGCTTAGGCTCAAGGAACAGAAGGGGCCCAGGTATGCCCCCCACCCCTGGTCTCAGAGAGCAGGGGACCTCACCTGTGAGTCCAGCAGGCTTCCTGGGCTCGAGTGCTTGGGGCAGATACCCTCCTCTCCTCTCCTGGTCCTCCGGTCTGGGTGGGTCCCTCGCCTGCCTCTCCTGATCTCCCTGGCCTCCCTCCTATGCCCCAATGACCAGTGTGGTGGAGGGCGGGGGGCTTTGAGGGCAGGGGACCTGGGAGCTCAGCAGGCTCCCGGCCTGAGTGGGCGGGGCTATGCCCCTCTGCTCCTCTCCCGCTCCTCCTGGATGGCCCCTCCTGCCTGCCTGTCCTGATCTCCCTCACCTCCCTCCTATGCGCCCAAGGACCCATGCGGCCTCGAGGGGGCTTTGGAGGGCAGTGTATCTGCCTGGGAGCTCAGCAGCCTCCCTGTGCCTGAGTGGGCAGGGCAGTCGCCCTCTGCTCCTCTCCCATTCCTCCCAGAGGGCCCCTCCTGCCTGCCTCTCCTAATCTTCCCGGCCTCCCTCCTTTGCCCCCAGGACCCGCGTGGCCTGGATGGGGCTTTGGAAGGGTGGGGTTACTGGCTTGGGAGCTCAGCACGCTCCCTGGCCCGAGTGGGTCAGGCGATTGCCCTCTGCTCCTCTCCCACTCTTCCCGGAGAGTCCCTCCCACCTGCCTCTGGTGAGCTCCCTGGCCTCGGGCGCAGATCCTGTCTGGCCTCCACTTCTCCTCCCCTGTCAGTCCCCGTCTGTACTACCAGTTCACTTTGGGGTTCCTCCCATCTCCTTGGGCGTCAGAGTCCCCACCCAGTGGCCAGCAGGTGCCCTAGTTTTGGGGAGAAGCTAACTCCTTATTCTTTTTTATAGCTGAGTAGTATTCCATTGTGTGTGTGTGTGCCACATCTTCTTTGTCCATTCATCTGTTGATGGACAGTTCGATTGTTTACATGTCTTGGCAATTGTAAATAATGCTGCTACGAACATTGGGGTGCATTATCTTTTTGCATTGGTGTTTTCGTTTTTGTTTTTTTCGGATATATACCCAGGAGTGGAATTACTGGTCACATGGTAATTCTATTTTTAGTTTTTCTGAAACCTCCATACTGTTTTCCACAGTGGCTGTGCCAATTTACATTCCTACGAACAGTGTACAAGGGTTCCCTTTTCTCTACATCCTCGGCAACATTTGTTATTTGTAGACTTATTGATGACAGCTATTCTGATAGGCGTGAGGTGATGTTTCATTGTGGTTTTGATTTGCATTTCCCTGATGATTAAGTGATGTTGAGCATCTTTTCATGTGCCTGTTGGCCATCTTCATCACCTTGTAACGAGGACTTTTTAAAAGATCTAGTCAACTTTCAGGTATGTATTTTTAACTACAGTCACCATGCTCTACATTATATCCCCATGACTTAATTATTTTATTACTGGAAGTTTGTACCTTTGAACTCTGTTTATCCATTTCTCCTTCCCCCTGCTCCCCCTCCTTCAGCCCCTGCCTCTGATAACCACCAGTGTATTCTCTGTATCTGCAGCTTGGATTTTTTTTGTTCTTGTTGATGCTTTTAAACTCCACATGTAAGTTAGATCCATAGTATTTGTTTTCCTCTAAGTTATATAACTTAACTTACTGCCCTCAAGGTCCATGCATGTTGTTGCAGATGGCCACATTTCATTCTTTTTTAATGGAAGAATAGTATTCTGTTGTATACGTGTGTATATGTGTGTGTGTGTATAAACATATCACATCTTTTTTATGTATTCATGCATTGAGGGATGCTTAGGTTGTTTCAATATCTTGACTATTGTAAATAACGCTGCAGTGAATGGGGCGGGGGGCTGTATGTGTGCATATATCTTCTCAAATTAGTGTTTTCGTTTTCTTTGGATAGATACCCAGAAGTGGGATTGCTGTAACTTTTAATTCCTTTCATGACTTTTTTACTATGTATTTTTTAGCTTCTCAGAGATTGCTCTAAAGCTTAACATGTACATCTTAATTTAGCTGACTCTTTCTCAGGTTATACCAATTTTATTCCAGTGAGATATGGAAACATTACTTCTATATAACTCTGTTCTCTTTTACTCTTCTTGTACTATTATTGTCATACATATTATATCTGTATATGTTATAAATCCATTAATAAATTGGTATAATTATTCATATAATTTATGTCTTTTATAGAAGTGGAGAGAAGAAAGGAGAGTATATATTTATAGAGTGTTATATGATCTTTCTTAGTTATCATTTTTTGTCCTTTTCATTTGTTCTCGTGGAATGACATTCCCATCTAGTAACATTTCCTTGGTCATTGCAGCTTTGTTCCCACCTGCCTCCTTTGTATTATTGACAGATATATTACATTTCTATATGTTATAGGTACAATACAATTATATACATACTATTTTATGCAATTGGTTTTTATATCAGCTAAGAGGAAGAATACACATTATACTTTGAAAAAAAATAGGTAATTACTTTCACTGACACTTTTTTTCATGTGGATTTGTGTGGATTCTGAGGTCACTTGCTTTCAGCCTTGAAACCTTCCATTAGTATATTTTATAAGGTGCGTCTGATACTGTTCATCAGTTTTTGTTTTCTGGGAATATTTTATTTTGCTTACATTTCTGATAGTTATACTGTAGGTAAAAATTTTGGTTGACAGTTTTTTTTTGTTTTTGTTTTTTTGCTTTTAACTCAACACTTTGAATATGTCATCTCTCTGCCTTCTGGTCTATATTGTTTTGGATAAAAAGTCAACTATTAATCTTATGAAATTTCCCTTGTACATGACAAGTCATTTTGCTGCTTTTAGGACTTATTTATTTTCTTTTTCTTTCAACATTTTTATTACAATGTGTCTGGGTGTGGATCCCTTTGTGTTTATCCTACTTGGAGTGTTAAGCTTCTTCCATGTGTAGATTTATGTTTTTAGTTAAATTTGAGAAATTTATGGCCATCACTTCTTGGAATTTTTTTCTGCTTCTCCCTCTCTTTTCTCTCTTTGTTTTCCCATTACATGTATTTTGGTACATTTAATGGTATCCCACATTTCTCAGAGAGTTTGTTCATTTTTGTTTTTTATCTCTGTTCTTCATATTGCATAATCTATTCATCAGTTTCTTCTTCTTCCAGTTTATATTTGCTATTAAGCTATTCTGGTGAATTTTTCATTTTAGCTATTGAACTTTTCAACCTGAAGATTTCTGTTTGGTTCTTTTGTCATCATACCTATCTTTACACTTAAAAAAATGAGATATAACTAAAATGCCAAAAATTTACCCGTTGAAAATGTACAATTCAGTGATGTTTAGTTATATTTACAAGGTTGTGCAATTATCGCCACTTTTTAATTCCAGAACATTTTTATTGTCTCAGAAAGAAAGTCTGCCTTGATTAGCAATCAATCCCATTCCACCCCTTTCACATCCCCTAGAACTTTCTAATCTACATTCAGTCTCCAAGGATTTTCCTATTCTAAACTTTTTGTATAAATGGAGTCATAAATATTTGACCTTTTGTGTCTGGGTTTTTTCACTAAGTACAATGTTTTCAAGGTTCACTCATGTTGTAGCATTGTCAGTATTTCATTATTTTTTATGGCTGAATAATATTCCATTGCACAGATATACCACATCAGTTGATAAACATTTGGATTTTTTCCACCTTTTGGCTGTTCATGAATACTGTTTGTCTATAGTTAAAAGTACAGGTTTTTCTGTGAACATGTTTTTGGTTCTCTTATGTATATACCTAGAAGTAGAATTGCTTGATCACATGGTCACTCTGGTTTGACTTTTGGGGGAACTGTCAGACTGCTTCCATAGTGACTGCACATTTTACATTCCCACCAGCAATTTATGGACACTCCAGTTTCTCCATATCCTTGCCAACACAGCCATATCCCTGAACTTTTTTTTTTTTTTTTAATTTCTTTTAATAGCCACCCAGATGGGTGTGAAGTGGTATCTCATTTTGGTTTTTATTTGCACTTCTCTAATGGCTAATGGTTTTGAGCATCGTTTCATGTGCTTATTGGCTATTTTTATATCTTTTTTATAATTTCTCTATTCAGTTTCTTTATTCCCTATTTCACTGTTCTTTGGAATTTCTATTCAGATCCTTTACCCATTTTTCACTTGGCTTATTTGGGTTTTTACTGTTGAGCTATGAGTTCTATATATATTGTATATGTAAGTGTTATCAGATACATGATTGGAAATATTTTCTCCCTTATGTGAGTTATCTTTTCACTTTCTTGATACTGTCCTTGGTTGCATAAAGGTTTTTATTTTGAGGAAGTTCAGTTTATTTTTTTCTTTGATTCCTTGTGCTTTTTGTGTCATATATAAAAAATTGTGTAATATAGTCATGAAGATTTGCACCTATGTTTTCTTCTTAGAATTTCTATAGTTTTACCTTTTAAATATTGATGTATGATCCTTTTTGAGTAAATTGTTCAGTTGGTGTTAGGTAGGGACAAATTTGTTCTTCTTCATGTGCATGTGCAATTGTCCCAGCACCATGTGTTGAAATACTATTCTTTCTCCATTTAAAGGTCATGGTATCCCTATCAAAAATCAGTTGACTATATATGTGTGGGTTTTATTCTGGATTTTAAATCCTTTTCCATTGATCTGTATGTCTGTCCTTATGCCAGTTCCATCCTCTCTTGATTAGTGTAGTTTTGTAGTAGATTTTGAAATTGAGAAGTTAGAGTTCCCTAACTGTTTTCCTTTTTCAAGATTGTCCTGGCTATTCTGGGTCTGTTGCATCTCCATAGGTATTTTAAAGTGAGCTTTTCCATTTCTGTACTCTTCTGCCCCACTGCTCCCTGGGCGGGAGGGCCTGTTTCCCCATTCTGGTACTGATGTATGGGAGCAGAGGAGCATTCCACATTGAAAGAGGTTACATCCTAGTAATGATCCACTAGTGATCAGGGCCTGAAGATTTCAGAAGAGGGCATGGTTGGAAGATGTGTTGTTCTGCTCTTATGCCATGAAATTCCTAACAGTAAATTTCATGTGACCACAAAGTAGATTATCCACACATTCCTGCTTACAATGGTTATGACTTGAGGTCTTCAAACAAACATACAAAATCTAACAACCTTTGAGAGAGTCATTGGAAGTTAGTGTTCACAGGCATTATAATGGAAGAAAAGTGTCATTAGTAGTGACATAACCGACATTAACTAAATGGCATCAAGGAACCACAGCAGATGTATATTGTTTCAATACGATGTCCTAAGACCGTTGTGAGTAATAGCAGTATTGTTACCTTTTTCTTGGGTGGGCGTTATGAAATTAGTTATGCACATATGACAGTAAAAATCACAGATATGATGTCTATGTTACACCGTGAAGAATGTTTATGTGCATGATTAGACAATCAATAAACACTAAGTATCTGTTTTCTACCCCATATTTGAAAACTTCATGAATAAATCACTATAGCTCTCATGGGCCCAAGAATTTTGTAAAATCAATTATTTATTCAGACAGATGCCTTACAAAAATTATATGCTGAGGACCTTCACATATCCTAGTAGTAGCTCTGCTCAAGCTTTCATTAGTAGGTGGAATCCCAGTTGTTGGGAGGATATCAGTCTTGGCATTCTTTTATTCTGATCAATAGCTTACATGAGAATAGGGAATGTTTTCATGAGTAAAGGACAGACAGAGTAATATCAGTTGAGCTTGCATTGTTTTGCTTTAAATAACAATATTATTTATAGTGTATCTTCATGGGTGAGTGGGCACTGTGAGGAGTATGAGTGAAAAATTTCCTTAACTAGATCCGTGAACCTTGTCTCAGTATGACTGCCTATGAAGGGCCTGGACTGGGTAGAGAAGAGGAACTAGTGTTGTGATGTTAATAATTACAACCTTTAATAGATAGGGCTTATAGATTTAACACAAATAAACACTAAAGTAGTTTAAAATGTAGTATTTGCTTTTCATTTCTGTTTTAAATATTATTTGTAAGAAATGATTCACCACTCATAATTAATACTGGACACAAAATCATGGGATTATAGTTCTGGAACCTTAGAGATTTTGTTGGTGCCTTTTTTTTTTTAAATAAAAAACAAACCAAAAGGGACTTCCCTGTTGGTGCAGTGGTTAAGAATCCGCCTGCCAATGCAGGGGACAAGGGTTCAAGCCCTGGTCTGGGAAGATCCCACATGCCGCAAAGCAACTAAGCCCATAAGCCACAACTACTGAGCCTGCGAGCCACAGGTATTGAGCCCACGCACCGCAATTACTGAAGCCCGCGCACCTAGAGCCCATGTTCTGCAACAGTAGAAGCCACCACAATGAGAAGCCCATGCACCGCAATGAAGAGTAGCCCCCACTCGCTGCAACTAGAGAAAGCCCGCTCGCAGCAACGAAGACCCAACACAGCCAAAAGTAAATAAATAAAATAAATTAATTTTAAAAAAACCCGAAAATATTTGAGATTGGGCTTTGATAAGATTACCCCTTGTGTCTAATTTACCATGTTTCTATTTAGAATTAACCTACCATATTCCTATCAAGAACTAATCTCTCATGCTCTTTTTGAGAACTAATCTACCATGTGCCTATCAAGAACTAATTTACCATTTCAGTTTCAGTGCTTGTGATTGGTCTGTTCATATTTTCTATTTCTTCCTGGTTCAGTCTCGGAAGGTTGTTGAAACTGTGATTAAAAATCTTCCAACAAACAAAAGCCCAGGACCAGATGGCTTCACAGGCAAATTCTATCAAACATTTAGAGAAGAGCTAGCACCTGTCCTTCTCAAACTCTTCCAAAATATAGCAGAGAGAGGAACACTCCCAAACTCATTCTACGAGGCCACCATCACTCTGATACCAAAACCAGACAAAGATGTCACAAAGAAAGAAAACTATAGGCCAATATCACTGATGAACATAGATGCAAAAATCCTCAACAAAATACTAGCAAACAGAATCTAGCAGCACATTAAAAGGATCATATACTATGATAAAGTGGGCTTTATCCCAGAAATGCAAGGATTCTTCAATATACACAAATCAATCAACATGATACTCCATATTAACAAATTGAAGGCTAAAAACCATATGATCATCTCAATAGATGCAGAGAAAGCTTTTGACAAAATTCAACACCCATTTACGATAAAAAGCCCTCCAGAAAGTAGGCATAGAGGGAACTTTCCTCAACATAATAAAGGCCGTGTATGACAAACGCACAGCCAACATCGTCCTCAGTGGTGAAAAACTGAAACCATTTCCACTAAGATCAGGAACAAGGCAAGTTGCCCACCCTCACCACTATTATTCAACATAGTTTTGGAAGTTTTAGCCACAGCAATCAGAGAAGAAAAAGGAATAAAAGGAATCCAAATTGGAAAAGAAGAAGTAAAGCTGTCACTGTTAGCAGATGACATGATACTATACATAGAGAATCCTAAAGATGCTACCAGAAAACTCCTAGAGCTAATCAATAAATTTGGTAAAGTAGCAGGATACAAAATTAATGCACAGAAATCTCTTGCATTCCTACACACTAATGATGAAAAATCTGAAAGTGAAATTAAGAAAACACTCCCATTTACCACTGCAACAAAAAAAATAAAATATCTAGGAATAAACCTACCTAAGGAGACAAAAGACCTGTATGCAGAAAATTATAAGACACTGATGAAAGAAATTAAAGATGATACCAACAGATGGAGAGATATACCATGTTCTTGGATTGGAAGAATCAACCTTGTGAAAATGACTCTACTACCCAAAGCAATCTACAGATTCAATGCAATCCCTATCAAACTACCACTGGCATTTTTCACAGAACTAGAACAAAAAATTTCACAATTTGTACGGAAACACAAAAGACCCCGAATAGCCAAAGCAATCTTGAGAAAGAAAAATGGAGCTGGAGGAATCAGGCTCCCTGACTTCAGACTATACTACAAAGCTACAGTAATCAAGACAGTATGGTACTGGCACAAAAACAGAAATATAGATCAATGGAATAGGATAGAAAGCCCAGAGATAAACCCACGCACATATGGTCACTTTATCTTTGATAAAGGAGGCAAGAACATACAGTGGAGAAAAGACAGCCTCTTCAATAAGTGGTGCTGGGAAAACTGGACAGCTACATGTAAAAGAATGAAATTAGAACACTCCCTAACACCATACACAAAAATGAACTCCAAATGGATTAAAGACCTAAGTGTAAGGCCAGACACTATCAAACTCTTAGAGGAAAACATAGGCAGAACACTCTATGACATAAATCACAGCAAGATCCTTTTTGACCCACCTCCTAGAGAAATGGAAATAAAAACAAAAATAAACAAATGGGACCTAATGAAACTTCAAAGCTTTTGCACAGCAAAGGAAACCATAAACAAGACGAAAAGACAACCCTCAGAATGGGAGAAAACATTTACAAATGAAGCAACTGACAAAGGATTAATCTCCAAAACATACAAGCAACTCATGCAGCTCAATATCAAAAAAACAAACAACCCAATCCAAAAATGGGCAGAAGACCTAAATAGACGTTTCTCCAAAGAAGATATACAGATTGACAACACACACATGAAAGAATGCTCAACATCATTAATCATTAGAGAAATGCAAATCAAAACTGCAATGGGGTATCATCTCACACCAGTCAGAATGGCCATCATCATAAAATTTACAAACAAATGCTGGAGAGGGTGTGGAGAAAAGGCAACCCTCTTGCACTGTTGGTGGGAATGTAAATTGATACAGCCACTATGGAGAACAGTATGGAGGTTCCTTAAAAAACTTAAAACAGAACTACCATACGACCCAGCAATCCCACTACTGGGCATATACCCTGAGAAAACCATAATTCAAAAAGAGTCATGTACCAAAATGTTCATTGCAGCTCTATTTACAATAACCAGGATATGGAAGCAACCTAAGTGTCCATCAACAGATGAATGGAAAAAGAAGATGTGGCACATATATGCAATGGAATATTACTCAGCCATAAAAAGGAACAAAACTGAGTTATTTGTAGTGAGGTGGATGGACCTAGAGTCTGTCATACAGAGTGAAGTAAGTCAGAAAGAGAAAAACAAATACCATATGCTAACACATATATATGGAATGTAAAAAAAAAAAAAAGAAAAAGGTCAGAAGAACCTAGGGGCAAGACAGGAATAATGATACAGACCTAGTAGGGAATGGACTTGAGGATATGGGGAGGGGGAAGGGTAAGATGTGACAAAGGGAGAGAGTGGCATGGACATATATACACTACCAAACGTAAAATAGATAGCTAGTGGGAAGCAGCCGCATAGCACAGGGAGATCAGCTCGGTGCTTTGTGACCACCTAGAGGGGTGGGATAGGGAGGGAGATGCAAGAGGGAAGAGATATGGGGATATATGTATGTGTATAACTGATTCACTTTGTTATAAAGCAGAAACTAACACACCATTGTAAAGCCATTATACTCCAATAAAGATGTTTAAAAAAACAAAAAACAAAAAACTAATTTACCATGTTTCTATGATGGTAGCCCAAGAAAAACAAATAAGTGAAGGTGAAAAATTATCCACCATACGTTATATGAAGTTAAGCTATATTTTTCCTAATAATTTCCACACTTTTCTCATTTGTCTGCAGCAGATCAGTAGATATAGTACGGGGGCCTGTGAAAATGGATATTTATTTAAACAACCCACAAAATATATTCTTTGCTATTTTTTGGACTTATTTAAAGAGATGAAATAAACAACCCATTGTTTTTATTTAAAACAGAACAAAAAAAAGCTTAAGTTCTGTAATTCTTGATGATAACATAACTATTCACATTCTTCTATTGCTGTTTTAATTATTATCCATGGATAAATATAGTCTTTGCATAGTTATAATCTAGTTGTGGTATCATTTTGTGGGTTTTTTTCCAGTTTTTCATGTTTATCATTTTTAGTGATAGTTTTATATTACACCTTCTTTCTTTACTTTCCAGCTGGATAAACAGTTTCTAACACAAAGGGGGCTTGATCAGTGAATGCGTATGTTTGTGGAGTTGTCCTATATGGCTGGAAGTTCTGAAGGGAAGATATAACCATGTGTCTCAAAGAAGTTCAGTTTTTGACTTCTTAAAAACGTGTATTATACATTAATAAAGCAATATTTATTTAACCATTGTTTTCTTATTATAATTAGGAAATTGTTATAAAATGTCTGTTTTTCCATGTAGAGTGTAAGTTTCATAATTGGGGAAATCTGTCCTTTTTCATTCAATACCTTGTTCCCAACCCCAAGTACAGGTACTTGATAAATATTTGCTAAATTATTAAATATTTGTTGGATTGAATTAGCCAGTTTTTTGCTGTTATTAAAAGTGCCTGCATGTAGGTGTGCATGTGTGTATATATACTGTATATGCATATATGTGTTCATATGAAATATATGCTTATCTTTTTTCTTTTTAATTATTTCCTTAATGGTAAAACCAATGAGAATAGAGACAGGACTGTGAATGAACTTATGCCTTAAAATATTGAACACATTATAAATGTTTTCTGTAACCTCTCCTTGTTTTTTTTTCTTTTTTTTTTTCCTGTCATCCACTTGTGTTTTTCACATAACTCATTTGGCATCTTGACTATGCTAATAAGTGTTGTCAGAGATGAATGATACACAGACTGTTGTTAGGGAGCTTATGTCAAGTGAGAGATGTCGAAAAATTGACCCAAGCAAGCGCTTAGGAGGAATACTTCATTAGATTGAGAGTGGATTCCAGAGAAGGAGACTTCAGATCCAAGGCAAAGATAAACAGGAAGTAACCAATTGCACATCTTTGACAAAGAATGTGCTGTGTGTTTGCCAGAAGGCAGTGGCCCTCTTACTTTTGATCAACCAAATATTATAGAAGTCTAACTATTCGTATTGAAATCTTGCTCATGAGAAGGATGATTTTGTATAGTTAGGGAGAGATTTCTGCATTCTTATTTTTATGTAGAGTAATCTGAATCTTAAAAAAGTTAAAGGGGCCCACTAATGTATGCTAGTCCCACTTATGTTAATCTTAATCATTCCATACCTCCAACAAAGGAAATCTCTGGTGGTAAGAGGGCAAGACCAGGAAGCATCATGGATCAGCCCTATTCCCGAAGATTGGAAGTGGCAGTGTGAATAATTTTCTCTCTTCCTTTCATTTTACAGAATGGAGCAATAGTTGTTTTGATAAGTATTTAAAATATTTTAGTGAACTTGAGTTTCTTGTTTACTTTTTGATTTCTCTTGCTTATATTTCTATATACCCATTTGGGGATATATAACATGGAGGAGTTTGCCAGACATTTATGGAGATACTTAAAAAATTATAAGTGCTTTTATAAAAGTATGCACACTGGGGACACAAGAAGTTATTGTTCTGTGGGAGTTCTTTTATAATTTTTATATTAGTCAAAGTAATTACTGTTGAGATAAAACATTCTATTCTGTTTTTTTTTTAAGAATAGAAAACATTTAAAATCCTTTAATATAGATACGTTACAATTTTTCCAAAGAAAGCAACTTTGACTTAGAGAATAAAAGATTAGCTCCTGTTATATAGCTAATTAGTGGTAGAACCTGATGTGAATCCTGGACTGACTTAAAGCTTCTCCTCATTCGGCTGTGCCTGGTATCTTTTTGCTTATCCCACTTAATTCTCACTTTAGTTGCACAAGGTATCTAGTATTATTGTTGTTTTACAGAGAACTAAGCTGAAGACCTGAAAAACAATTAATTTATCTAAGGATTCGGAGCTAGTAGGTGGAAGAGGTAGGATTTAAATTCAGGTCTGTCTGTGTTTGGTATAATAAAAAATATATCTGGTCCTTGTCCCCAGTTCCTGCTACAAAGCTTTGAAAAGCCTTGGAATTCTGAATGATAGGAGTATCTTTTTTATGCTAATGAGGTAGGCCTTTACATAGCTTTAGGTTGGAGGTTCACCGGAAGGACCACCATGCCTGGAGAGGATTGAGACTTTCAGCTGCCTGACCTTTAGCAGGGCCGGTGATTGAATCAGTCATTCCTAAGTAATGAAATTCCAAAAAGCTTCTGCACACTGAAGCTAAGGGGCTCTTCCTGGTTAGTGAACACATCATTATGCTGGGAGGATGTCAGGCCCTGATTCCCCAGGGGCAGAGCATGGAAACTGCATCTGGGACCCTCCCAGGCTTCACCTGATGTGTATCCTTTATAATAAAACTATAGTTGTAAGTGTCATACTTTCCCTGAGTTCTGTAAGTTGTTGTAATGAATTATCGCATGTGAGGGGGTTGCAGGAACCCCTGAATTTGTAGTGAGCCAGCTTGGTGATAGCTGGATCTAGCAGCTCGTGTCAGGAGGCCAGTGTTGTGGAGGACTAGCCCTCAAGGTGTGGCGTCTGGGCTGTCTTGGGTAGTTAGTATCAGAACTGAATTGCAGTGCACCACGTTGGAATAGTGGAGTTGAAACTGTGCTGATATACAGCTTTGCCCTGACATGTTTGCAAACGTCATTTCATTGCAAGGCTGTGAAGTAGTGCAGTGTTCTCTTTCCAACTGTAAGTTTTATGTTCTTAAAGATCTCTCACTGGAGGAGTTTTTGTTTAAGTAACTTAAAACCTATGGGAAAAACAATACTGGCATGACTTTGGTTGCAATTTAGGGCTTTTGAGGTATGTAGACATACATGTTTTTTTGTTTATTTTAAAAAACCTTGAAGCAAAATAAAATATTTCACACATTTAAATTAGTAATAATATGTTTTCTAATGCTAAGTTCTGTTTTCTTTTCCATTTTCAAAACTTGCTCAGTTAAAAAATGTTTTACTTTATTACAGGTAATTTTTATGCAAAGCAGAATTTTATTTTTCTACACGTGAATCTTCATCCCTGGTTTGTTTTTTGTCTAAGTTTTAAATTACTGTTACCAGCAAACTGTTTGCAGAGTCTCCAGTAACTTTTGTCCCTCATATTCCCAACTTAAGGGAATACTGTTATGTGTATATAGGGAGTTTTTCCAAATTCCTTTTCTAAAGTTATATTGCCCCCCATGATAACTTCCTGTCACAGCATATAGAAAGTATCAGTATTGTCTCACATGGCTTTATCAGCAGTGCCTATATGAATCTCTTATTCTCCATTCCCTCCCCACCCCCCTTCTCTATCCTGCCTGCTACCATGGCAAAAAGGACATAAGAAAAGCCTTCTTAGAGGTAGGTATACTTTGCTGTATCTTCCTCTGTCATTTCCAAGTAGTGTTACTGATACGTTTTTTGCACTCTGCCTTCTATTTTATCCTCCCCCCCACCACCCCATTTCTCACCCTCCATTCCTATTTCTAATGATCCTGAAAAGGATATTTTATATGAAATTTTGTATTTAGAAAAATTGTTATAGAAGTCTAACTATTTGTACTAAAATTTAGCATAAGGGGCTTTTGCTTAGCTTTGGAGATGTTTCTATATGTTTATTTTCATACAGAATCATGAATCTTAGAGAAGTGAAAGCTCATGGATCCATGATTGATAAGTGGAGGAGTTGTCTGGACAGAGAGAAGATGCACGGTTAGAAACAGAGCAGCCAGCTGCCAGCTCAGGGCTATTTCTTTGGCCTCACTGCTTTCCTCTCTGTAGAATTTCTGCCGTATGTTATCTAATTATGATGGTAACGTAAGTTGGATTTTCTTCCTCATATTTCTGATTTGTCCTCTATTGTGATTTGAAGTAAGTCTGGATTTTGTATTTTTAAAGATAGCTTTTGGTATGCATTGTAAACTCTCTTTCTTACTCTTACCTATCTTACGCCCACTGGTAGTTCATCATTTACTTATCTTTAGTGCAGGTATCTATCTCGGCTGCCTCTCCTTCTCCTCCAGTAAGCTATATGCGCCTCTCCTTCTCCTCCAGTAGGCTATATGCGCCTCTCCTTCTCCTCCAGTAGGCTATATGCGCCTCTCCTTCTCCTCCAGTAGGCTATATGCGCCTCTCCTTCTCCTCCAGTAGGCTATATGCGCCTCTCCTTCTCCTCCAGTAGGCTATATGCGCCTCTCCTTCTCCTCCAGTAGGCTATATGCTGTTCTAACATGCTCAACTGTGGGCGTGGTCCCTGCATGTGCTTGAAATCTGGTCACGTTTTGAAAGAGACATTTCAGAATACATAGGTAATTTTTAAAAACCATATTTCTCAGTTTCTTCTAAAGTTCCATTGGATTGGAAATTGTTAAGACATACACACTTCAAGATCATTGTCTAGCTGTCCTAACTTTATTGTACTAGTAAATTGATATTAGGAATAATTAAGTGGATGCTATGTTATATGTTGACTTTACACCTAGGAAAAATTTTGAATTGTAGTCTTGTTTTGTTCATTGTTCAGTATGTCTTTTTTTTTTTTTTTTTTTTCCCCTTTAAAAAAAATCACCTAATGTAAATACTAGTATTTGAGGAGATAGAGCTCAGCTTTCCTCAGCTGGTTTCCCTAAAAAATTTATTGCCAATATAAGATGATGGTACTAAAGTTAAGAAACAAATAGGAAAATCAAAGGTTTCCTTATTATTTCTACTATTTTTGGCTCCAGGTATCTGAGAGTTGGATTTTCTCATATTCAAGAAGAGACTGAGAACCCCTTCATTAGTCTGAGATTTGATTTATCATTCTCGATACCTAGCTCAGAGATTGGCATGTGGTAAATCTTCACCGAATGTTGACTGAATCACAGAATTAATGAAGTTAGAACCAAGTATGTTACAAATCTATCATGATGGAAACAAATCAGTGGTTGACGAGATTGGGGTAAGGGATTGACTACAAAGGAGAAACATGAGTTTTCAAGGTGAGGGAGCTGTCCTTCCTGTACTGTGGCAATGCATACACAACTCAGCATCTGTTACAACCTATAGAACTGTGAACCCCATAACGAATTTTACTCTGCACGTTTAAATAAATCAAATAAATCAGGTTGTCAGGGGAACCCAAGACGGAATGCAGACTGTGGTGAATTATGTAACTTCACTCAAGGGTTTGAGGAAGAGGGTACTGATCTAAGTAACTTTGGCTGAATACCCTAAGGCTAAAAACAAAACTGGATACATACATTGTACTCTAGTTTGTTTCTCACAGCTATGACTTAGCAGTTTTGAAAATACTTTGCATGTGTACTGTTGTTGAGCACATAAGTAAATATAACTCATATTGTAGATACTGAGAGCTGGGGGAGAGTGAAGTTACAAATAAGCAGTGGGAAATGCTGACATGAACTCCATGGCTCCGTATTGGAGTTGAGTGTATCAGTTTGAACTTATGTGCTTTCTTTAAAAAAAAAAGTATATATAGGTAGGTAGATAGATGCAAGAAAGAAGTATAGAAGTGTGTGTGTGTGTGTGTGTGTGTGTGTGTGTGTGTAATTTCCTGTCTCTTCCACTGAGGGGGCCTAGAAGCAGTGAGCAACAAGTAAACCTAGCGGCCCAGGTCATGGTTTTCAATACCACACTCCAATAAAAGGAATCAGGGCTCTTTAGAAAAAGTGGCTGAATCTGTGGCCAGGGCAGAGAAAACATAAGATGAGCGTGGGGCATCTTTGGTTGTCAGAAAATAGGAAAGTATTCAAAAAAGAGTGTTGGGAGGAATGTCCAAAGGACATATTCAGTCTGTGGCTAAAGCTGGAACAATTGGAGCAATGAGGTAAGGAATGATAATATTGAATTATAACCGAAAGAATAAAATAAATATCCATGAGTCCATACTGATACAGATACATGATTGGGTAAATAAATACATAAATAAATAAATAGTAGAGAAAGAACAACTTAGAAAAGAATTTCAACAAATGTAGAAGGAATGAGGGAAATAGGAAGTCATCTTTAGACCAGAACAATAATAATTGCTGAGGGTAAGATCAATCAGTGAATGTTAAAATCAGTGGGCAAAACTTTATGAGAAACAGGATAAATTTGTATGACTTTAAAATATTTCCCCCCAAATATTTCTTAATTACACAGGGGAAAATAGTACTTTACATGTTGAACCCTGGCAGGCACCCCCTTAACCAAGTGATCAGTGTTACTGACATTGATATTATGTACTCTCTGATGTGATGAACTGAGGGCACACCACCACAAAGTTCCTGACTTCTGTCTAATCATGAGAAAATATTATGCAAATCCAAGTTGATTGACATTCTACAAAATACCTGAACAATACTTCTCTAAGGTGCCAAGTTTGAAAGACAAGGAGAGAAGAACCATCACAGACGGGAGGAGAATTGGGACACATGACAGTTAAATGCTGTATGCGATCCTGGATTGGATCCTGAAACAGATAGCCTGGAGGAATCTGATTAAAGCCTATAGTTTAATTAATAGGGTGGTACCAGTGTTAATTTTTATTTTCCTAATTGTACCATGGTTGTATAAGATGTTAACGTTAGGGGAAGCTGGGTGAAGACTACATAGAAACTCTATGTTATAATCTTTGTAACTCTCCTGTATGTCTAAAGTTTTATCAAAGCAGGAAGTTTAAGAAAAAAATCCTGCCATTTAAAACTTTCTTCTTTTAATTGAGGTTGTCATCATCTTTTTATATTCATGTATATTTTGTAAGCACTGCCCTCATAGATAGGTATAGATGTAGACACGCGTGTGTGCGCGCATGCACACACACACACAACAGCAGGGAGGTTCATTTCTCTATCATTCTGTGTAGATGGAATAGTTTCTGAAGGATTATCAGAAGGTCTTTGCATAGAAATTTTATAATTCTTACACCAAGGCTGTCTAAATTGTTGAAGTGCTTCTGTATAACGTGGTGGAATGCCATGAGAGAGTATATCCTTATAGCAAATGTATAATATAAATGGTGATTTTATATAAAGTTAACTAATATGGTGTTTTAGTTTGTTGGTTAGATGGTCATATCATAGAAATACAGAGTAGAATTGACTTTTTAATTATAGCAAAATTTTAAGCCTAGGCCTACTTCTAGATGCAGTTTTGGTCCATGTATACTTAGTTATCAGTTAGTATCAAGATATTTAGATTAGTTTCAACGTTCATCTGAGTCAGTCATATTTGGTTGAAAAAAGAAGCTTTTATTTGAAGGTAAACCATGCATATTTAAATTCTTTTTCTTTGACTTCCTGGGTTAGTATTAATTACAACTTACTTTAAACATAATTTGAAATAATTATGAACAAATAATTATGTTATAATTTTGAAAAAGTAAGGTTTAAAGTACATTATAATTTTTAGAGAGTAAGCGTTCAATATTCTTTAACGTTTTACTATGTTGAGAAAAATCATTTGACTATGTAATTCTGTTTTTATCTGGAGTCTATGCCATAAAAATATCAACATCAGAGTTAAAAGACTTTATATGCTTGTTTGCTTTGACTTAGACATGGGATATGTGCTGCTGTAAGATGAGAGATCTATAAAAGTAGTAAATAATTAAGACTAAAAGCTAAAGGGTTTAAGGGTGAATAAACATCTGTCATTTCGTTGTTGACTTCTGCCAGTGTAGACTGCTGAATGTTTGTGGTTTGAATCTTGTTCACTCTGAGCATTCTAGGACTTTTGTGGGTTTCCCCCATATTAGGAGGTGATTGTGAACTGTTGTAGTTCACTGTGAGATTGAACTATCCTAATGTTAGACCAAGGATGGCATTTTTGGAGTAGGAGAAAAGGAGGATGGCAAAAACTAAAGGAAGACTAGTGTTTTTTCTGAAAGAAAGTATATAGACTCCCTGCCACGTTGTGTGTTCCTTGCCTTCTCATTTGCATCTTACCTTTGTGGATGAGTTAACGTAACCTGTATTGGAATGACATAACTTTAGTACCTCTTACCTGTTCTGACAGCATCGCGTAAGACGACTGAACCATGGCCCACATTTTTCTCCAGGGCTTTCTGCAGAAGTGAGTCAATGCATTGTTTCTGGCTTTACTTGCTGTCCCTCCTACCATTGCCAGTGCAGGGTGCATTGGAATTTTCCAGGTAAATCATTAGAGGAGGAGGCACAGAGGAGGGCCAGAGCGGGGATTCACAGTGTTCTGGGAGGGGCCAGTGATTGTTCCGGGAAGTGTTGAAAGTGAACCAAATGAAGTAGGGGTTAAAAATTATCTGAACTAAAAATGTACCAAACACTGAAAAGCCCTCATCATATTTAAGTATCTTTTATCATCATATTTAAAAACCGATTAAAATGTGAGCTGAGATTATTTTTAGCGTGGATTTCAACACCTTTCTTTGTGCTCGTGCCAAGAACACAGTGTTCTGTTAAGTCTTCAGTGACGAAGGTTACTGGCTTGCTGCCAGCCAGGGTCAAGTTCATTCAGATAAGTTTCAGTGTAGATTCTAAACTGAGTGAGGAACACTCCTCTGTCTTGGCATGTTAGGTGGGTCTGGAGAATTAGTTGTTTTAAAACAAGATTATTAATACTTTTGTCTTTCAGGGATGTGGTTTTTATGGCTTCATATACAAACAGTGCTTTTGACGCCGATATCACGTTCTTGTCTGTTTATTGACTCTCTGTGTCTGAATTGGTGAAATATCACTGCTCTCTTAACCATACCAGACAAGTATCTAGTAGGTGCCATATGAACTCTACTGTGTCATGTAAGGTGTTGCGTTATACCACTGAAGAAAACACATAGTATCCAAAAAGTGCTTATCTCAGTCACATATGCAAATTGAAGCTGGAAAAGGTGGATTAGAAGCAAGAAAAATACTATCAAATATCCATCTTTAAGGATTTTATTCTTCCTTTCACTCATTGGAATGAATGCTTCTTGCTTAGTTTCTTGGGTTTTTTCTCACTTACCAACTTTGTTTTCCACTGTCAGAAGTGCCCTGACCCTGTTGCATTAAAAATGCAGTAAGTATACAGAAAGCTAATGATTAGAGCAGTTTTGCCTGAAAATTATACATTTAAACAATTTTTTTCCAAAACTAATTTGCATATGTGTAAGTGAGTGAGCAAACGTATCTTGCCTTATACTAGCTCACTAGATCCTCGGAAGTTTACTTTTTTTCCTTTTCATTCTAGTATTTAACCAAGGATATGAAGTTTCTGTTGATACTGATAAAGGTTTTAAAGAAGTCTTGCATTACTGTCTGCTGGAATATGTGATTTTGGGGGCTGATGTCTGCTAATATTTCTTTTTTAGTGATTGATCACTGTCTTATTCATTAATGCCTTTCTGGAATCTGGCAAGATGCCTTGTCCTCAGCTGCTCACCATGTAGTAACAGCTTGGCCAGTTAATGGATGGCAGTCACATCACACATCAGACTTATGATGATGGGGCATTTAGGTATGGGAACATATTTTATATCAAAAAATAATCAAACGAAGCAAATAAATCATAAACATATGGTTTTATAGGCTTATATTAAGTATTTAAAACCAAACATGTTAGCAAAAGCTATAATATAAACATTTCCTTCAGGCATTTTTCTGCATGGGTTACTTTCGCTGGGCTTCCAGTAAACCTTGAACAGAAGAAACTTTTTTTCCCCCATCACATCTTCCTTTGGCAAAACTACTAATTTATTGCTCTTCCAAGGACCTTTGAACAGTATTAAATACTGTTAATGCAGATTGAATATACATAAATTTCTCAGAAAGCCTTAGTATGTTAAATGCTGGAAGGAATATACTACTTCCTTCCCCTCCTTCCTCAAGAGACATATTGTAGCATTAATTGAAAGTTAGGATTTGGGTATTGCATCACCATAGTGCTCTTCTTGCTCCCATTGTGTCCTTTGTCATAGCTCCCAATAAGCATTGCCTTACCTGCCTTTCTCCCCAGCTAGACTGAAGTTTCGTAAGGGCCTGGATCATCATGAATGAGTGAGTAGAGGTAAGACAGGCAGGTGGGTAGTGGCAGGGATTTTTTGAAAACACTGCTGGCAAGACTCATATACTCATGAGTTAAATACCTGTATCTATGGTGAAAGCAGAACTAAATACAACTGTTTAAACATTCAATTCTCATGAAAATAGAATCGGTGATATTATATTTTTTATTCTGTATTTATTCCCTTAAATTTCTCTACTTTTATCAGACAGTTTTACGCCTATAATGAGGGTGACAGGACAAAGTTGAGGGATCAGAGCATGATTTCTCACTCTGAGTATCTGTCAGTACTGAAACTTTCATGTCGTAGTGGAGGATACTTAACGAAATATGTGTCCTGATACCATTGGAATTTTCATCTGTGAGAAAAACTAAGTGGAGAAAGATTCTGTACTTAATTAAGGAAAAGAGTTAAAGAAATGAGTGTATAATAAGCATGCATGATCACATGGCTTGGCCATTTGAAAATGTATTACCAAAATTTCATATGATAATTAAATTCCAAGTAGAGAGCTCATTAACAAAGCTTATGCGTCCCATAGGTTGAATGTGTGGTAATGATCTGTATAACGTATATTTCCAGGAGAAATTGTAATGAAAAACATTCCTGAGTAGACAGCACATTTGAGGTAGGTGGGGTCAGGGAAGGGTTGCATCTGATACCTAAAATAAGACCAGTATATACATAAAGCCCTAGAAAATTTGGATGTTGAACTTCAGTTTTTAAAACTTGTACAGTAAGGACATCTGCTATTTTGTGGGTTTCTAACTGATATACAGAGTCCTAGAGGATCTTGCGTATGTATATTGTTCTCGTTCAGTTTCCACAGTGGCCCTGTTGAGGTGGGCATTATTGTCTCTATTGTGCCTGTGGGAAAATTTGGCTGAGTCTCAAATTAAAACCTTGCCCAGCATTACTCTGCTGGTAAAGGGCAGATGAGGACAACAATGGAATCTTTCATTTAGTCCTAAGAGAAGAAGAATCTCCTTGTAGTCTAATCAGTTTAAGTTGAGTGCTCATGTAAAAGGTTTTGATTCTTAAATAAGTAGGAAATTAAGGAATAGGGGGACATGTGAATTTATCAACGGGGATTGTAAGGGAACACATTAAACTTTCTATACTAACATGCTTCTTGTTCATCTTAGAGTCTTCCATCCAAATTTCTGGGCCTTGACACACCTTGCTATTTGGATCTAAGGGAGAGAAAATCATTCCACTGTGTTTCCACGTCCCAACACCCACTCCCTCGCCACCAGTCAGAACTTGTACTTATCTTGCCTGTGTTGGAGATGTCAGCGCACTGCTCTGCTCAGTGTGTATCTTATAATTTTTAAAGATACCCCACTAGGTTCTAGGATGTCTACGTGAAAAAAGCACTGAGTGTGGAGGGGTTTAGGAAGGCCAGGAGAAGGAGGACATTTGCTTAAGTCAAACTTCTTTCCTTTATCTTATTTTTACTCCATCATTTCACTTTGGCTATGGGTTACATTCTTTCTGTGGTATGATGGATCAAGATAGCATTTATTTTCCTCACCATATGATTTCTGCTTCCTTTACTGAGCTGAACTTCTAAGAAGGAAAGCTCAAAGAGCCTCAAACTCATTTCCATAAATATGTGCCTTTGTTTTTTTTTACTTATAAGAAAGAGATTTGAAATCTGGAATTAGGAGTTCTGAAAAAAATTTGGGGAGGAAATGAGAAAGAAAGGAAAGGAGATTTCTTATGTGTTGAGGATGTAGTGTTTTAAAGCTGCATTAAGGTTAGTAAATGATATTAGAGGACATTAAATATAAAATGCGTATCTGTGATTCAGTGGATTTGTGAGTGTTTACTCACTAAAATGTTCGTGGCTTACACGTATTTTATTCTGACAGTCTTTGCGCTCCACACTGGTAAGAATTGCCATTCTTACTTATCAAATCTGTTAACAAGTAAACTGGACTTTGGGCAGACCATTTCATTTTATTTTTTAATTTTAAAGAAATAAATATTGAGTGATTATCTTATTTTTTCCCAAATAACTGTATGTCCAAAATGATAGGTTTACAGGGTATGTTCACTCCTGAGTTTGGCCCATTTTCCTGTGGTGGCAGGAGACAGGACCTAACACAGATTTTCTTAATTTAAGATTAAGGTTTAAGGCTAAGATCTCCTTATATCTGCCCCATAGCAGTCTTGTGAAGAGAAGACGATTAAATACATTCACACCTATGCTCTCTGTAGTTGTCTCTAAATATGGAATGTCATTGGCTTAGATTATCTCATAAGAATTTCTCAGTTCTAGAGCACTTTCTCACCTTTTATATTAGTGGGAAAATTTTAAAGATTTTGTTGTCATGTAATATATTTCTTTCTTTTTTATGGGTTTTTGTCCTGCCCATAGTTATTTACGTTTAAGAAGTTAGGATGTAGGATACACACACACAAACACACACACACCTCTTTTTTTTGAGTTTTCTCTGCATTATTAACTGATAATCACAATAACTTTTCTATAGTCTCTCTAGCTGGAGGTAATTAGAATTAACATTTTTGTATAATTTATTTTCATCTTAAGACATTAACTCTTAGTGTGGTGGGATTTCCTGGACATCTGGTAATGAGACTGAGGCGTTTTACTTCTATAGATTCTTAGTAGAGTTCTGTTTTTATATTATTTGTGGCACATTAGATGACGAATTCACATCACCTCTGTTATCATTGTGTTGGAACACTGTTAGTCCCAGACGTTGACAGCACCTCTCCTTTGAAAAGTACCACAGTCAAGGCGTCTGCTTGTTTGGGAGCCCCAAGTCCCAGTTCTGTGTGTCAGAGCACGTGAAGGAGTCTGAGACGGCCTTCCTTTTTGGCTGTACCCACAGGGGCAAAATGGAAAAGAGTTAATGAATACAGTATAGTGATTTTATGTCTTACCTTTTCTTCAAGGATGAAGGTGGGGTACGAATTTGTTTTAATTATTTTTCCTGTTTTCCTCGAAAATCAACTTAACCACTGCAGACGAACTTGAGATTAAATCTCAACTTCATGCCGTACAGAGTTTGTAAGTGTCCTACAGTTTTCCTCGAAAATCAACTTAACCACTGCAGATGAACTTGAGATTAAATCTCAACTTTATGCCTTATAGAGTCTGTAAGTGTCCTACAGTTTTCCTCGAAAATCAACTTAACCACTGCAGATGAACTTGAGGTTAAATCTCAACTTCATGCCGTACAGAGTTTGTAAGTGTCCTACAGTTTTCCTCGAAAATCAACTTAACCATTGCAGATGAACTTGAGGTTAAATCTCAACTTCATGCCGTACAGAGTTTGTAAGTGTCCTACAGTTTAGGGTAGAGAGCATCGCACCTCTGAAGGAAGTACAGTGATTGTGGGTGTGTGTGTTTCATGTATTTTTTTGTGTCTCAAGAAAATATCATAAACGGTAGTTCTCAGTTTGGAATGTACCGCTAGCTTTCTCCTCCCAGGTATTCTTCCTTCTTTGAAAGATGGATCCTCAGTAATAACTAACCATAACAGTGCGGTCAGGATTGGCTTTCATGCTGAGTCATATGGACGTATGTGTATGTGTAAAACTGTTTGAAAGAGCCTGGAACACTCTTTTTACAGAAATGGAGAGTGGCTTTCCCAGAAAACAGGCAACAAGAATCATTGCTGTGTGGCTGGTTATTTCTCATTAGTCCTTAAGCAGCCAAAGGATATCACTCTCAAATTGTAATTCCGTTTATTCTGCTCACCTTGGAGCCTGGAGAAATTTATTCTGCTCACCTTGTTTGTCACTGATTCATCTGTTTAGGAGCAAGTCCCAGGGTGGGAGGCCTGTGGATGCTTGTGGACCAGGCAAGCGATACAAACCATTAGGGCCCAGAGGGCCTGGCTGAGCACAGGAACTGTTAGTAAGCTCTAGCCAGCTGTTGCCTTGTAGGAGTGTGATTACAGCATTGCCAGATCCTCTCAATTTCAAGAGAAGCTATCAATCAGATCTGTCTGTGAAATCTCCCAATTTCTACATGTAGGCAACTAGTTCAAAGAGAAATAAAAACGAAAAGTGAAAAACTCTGTAGGGCAAAAAGCAAAAATGAAAACTTCTCTGCTAGCTGCCAGTTTGCCTCCTGTGCTTTAAAGTATCTTTACAAGTTTGGCTTGTTTAGATTCCACATATAAGTGATACCATGCAGTACTTGTCTTTGTCTGCCTGACTTATTTCACTTAGTGTAATGGCCTCAAGCTCCATCCATGTTGTCGCAAATGGCAAGATTGCATGGTCTTTATTGTGGCGTGGGCAGCCTCCTGTGTGCAGTTGCCACTTGTCTGCCCTCGCTGCAGGCCTGTGGCTATTCTACTGGATGTGTCTTTGCTGTGTACAGCGCAGCGCTTCTAGCAAAAGAAGGAGTCCACAAATGTTTGGGCGTGTTACCTCTAAAACTTTTCTTCTGCCAGAGGAGATCAGGTAAAGACATATGGGTATTTCTGGAAGCATGAAGCTTCTTCTGGAGCATGGAGCTGTACAGCAAGCTGTGGATGAATCTGCTCCATTCCGGCAGTTACAGAGGTGGCTCTGCCTGGCCTCTTTCGGTACCAGGTTTACGCGGTCCACATACCATAGGCAAGGACGGAAGCCTCCTCAATCCCAGAGTTCCCGTCCCCCAATCGGCAAACACTATTAGTAAATTCTTCCAAAGATGTAAGTAAATGTGTATGAAGATAGCTCCCCGACCCCTTTAAACAAATGACAGCATACTTGACCCATAGCCCTGCGCACGAAGTCACACATTCAGTGTGCCCAGACCCTTCCATAGTAGCTCAGGAGGTCTCCTTTTTACCGCTGTGGCACAGAATCCTCACGTGGTGATACCGTCATCCATTTAGCTGTTCCCCTGTGGGTGGACTTTCAGATTGTCTCCCACCTTTTACTTATGAAACAGAGCAACCCTTGTGCACATGCAATTTTCCACATGAAAATGCACATTTTCCAAGTTCTATTTCTCTCCCTACTTTACAACCTCTTCTGCTATGTGTCCTTGATGTCTAGAAGAAGTAGTTTATTTTCCTAGAATCTTTTTTCCATTTACTCCTATTTTAAGAGTCTTAAATATTATTCAATGTAAACATTAAATAAATTGACTTGTCTGCCACTCTGGATTGTTAATTATGCTATTACCTCATTCCTACAGAGACCAGAATGGATGGCCTAGTGTATTAACCTCTGTTTTAAGGATGTTCTTCCAGGCAAGGAGAAATAAGAGATTATAAAAACAGGTGAAAGGTTAGGACTGGAGATGTAGATTGGATCGTGGGGAAAATTGACTTAATTCTCTAGCTTCTTGTATGTGCTGCATAAGATGCTGAGAGATATGGAAAAGAATACACACACACACACACACACACACACACACACACATATCTTGATAAAGTGGGAGAGGTACAGTGCCCCTGTAAAAAACTTGATAGGAGCCAGAGCAAGATAAGGCTAATGCCAGGCAGTATGGGTGAAGAGGTCCTTGAGGCAGGTGGTAGGATGAGAGTGATGAGAAAAGCCTTTGTGGAGCTGACTCCTCAAGGCTAAGGCATGTCTTCCTGAGAGAGCAGCACCCAGAGCCTGAGGTGGGGCTAGAAGCTGAGGAGTGCAGGCAGCTGACTCTGTGGTGTGGAGTTGGATTACGGGCTTTGAAGTATGAGTTCAGGGCCCAGGGAATGCTAAGTGTTGGCCTTGAGCGCTGGCACCAGGAGCTCCTGTATCCGTGACTGGGACAAGGGGCTGCTCTGGTTCCCGAGCGGGAGTTCCTGAGTCGGCTGAGTGGGGTGTTGGGGACTTTACTGGCATGTGCAGAGTGGGGCCAGTGTGTGCGTGGACAGAAGAAGAAAAGAAAGTTCCAGGGATGGGAGGTCAGGTTGGGAGACCAGTGTTTCTAATGACCCTGTTCTAGACAGAGTGTGCTTGGGAATGGAGAGAGGGAGGAGTATTAAGATTTATTGATGAATTAGTTTCAGTTCGGCTTGATGTCAAAGAGAACACAGAGTAAAAGGTAAAATCATCATGCTGAGGCTGATACCCTGGAATACTGGCTGCCTGCGGGTGTAATGGAAATCTCAGAACGGGGTAACTCTGAAGGGGAAGGCTGTTAGTTCAATTTTATCATGTGAGGTTGAGTGAGATATTCAAATATAGATGTCTCAGGCATTTGTAAAGATGAGTGAATTAGGGATAAAAAAGCAGGAGGCATAGATTTGGGAGTTGTCTATAATTTTTTGGTTTTTGGAATCTCAGGATTGAAAAATAAAATATATAGAGAGAACCCAAGTACCCAGTTTCTAATCAGTGCCATAAAATTCTTCCTTGATGACAAGTATTTTGATGCCAAGTTTTTGTGGGTTTTGTGTTTTCTTTATAAATTGTGGTAGGTAGAATTCTAAAATGACCTCTGACATCCCCGTTTCCGGCAGTACCCTGCATCATCCCTGCGACGGTGGCTAGGGTGGTATTGACTCCCGTGGTTAGGTTTTGTTGTGTAGCACAGTGGACTTGAAGACGAGAGTTGATCCCCAGTGGGCCTGACCTGATCCCATGAGCCCTTTAAATCTGGGTCTAGATGTCAGAGACTGAGGAAGTCAGAATTGGAAGCAGGAAAGGGATTTATGTAATGTTGCTGGTTCACAGTTGGAAGAGGCCACAGGGCAAGGTATGGGGCAGCATCTAGGAGCTCAGAGTGGACCCCGGCCAACAGCCAGCAAGGAAATAGAGACCTCAGTCATAAAGCCAAAAGGACCTGAATTCTGCCAACAAGAAAATGAGCTTAGAATGGGGTTTTTCTCCAGAGTCTCCAGGGGAGAACTAAGCCCAGCCATACCTTGATTTCAGCTTTGTGAGCAGAGGACTCAGTTAAAGCGAGCAGGGGACTTCCCTGGCGGTCCAGTGGTTAGGACTCTGTGCTTCCACCGCAGGGGGCGCGGGTTCGATCCCTGGTCGGGGAACTAAGATCCCGCATGCCGTGCGGTGCAGCCACAAGAAAACAAACAAACAAAACCAAGCAAGACTCTGGCCTGCACAACTACCAGCTAATAAGCCTGTGTGACTACAGTCCCCTGAGTTTGTGGAAGCTTGTTACACACGATAGAAAACTAACATACAGCTCGTGGACAGCGTTCACAGGGCACAGGTAGTGTGTGTTGTTACGTAAACCCACACGTTTACGAGAGTGGGACTATGTCAACATGAAGAGGTTAAAAAGCTGGCAAGAAACTCTGCTGCCGGCATCCCAGCACAGTGAAGGGTCATCTTCGCTCTCCCTCCCTCTGGGAGCCCTCTCTGGCCCCCGCCCCTGGGTCTGGCTTCGTGCCCTTCTGACATACCTTATAGCACTTTGTCCTTCCTCCTTCCATGGCATGTAGCGCACTCTGTTGTAACAGGTGATTCCCTGTCCATAACTAGCCCGTGTCTGTCTGAGTGCTTGTGCAGCAGCATCGAGCAGAGCACTTGTTGTTCATCAATGTTTGTTAAGTGAATGAAGGTGAGGAAGGCAGATGGAGAGTGTAAGAACACGGTGATTCCAAAGCCAGATTAGAAATCGTAGGATGGTGATATCAGTGGTTATTAACAGAGTCAGAAGGAGTTGAGACGTCGAAAAGGTGGTTTTGTGAGGGAGATCTCACTCTTGAGTGCAGCTCATTTAGAGTGAAATCGTTCCAAACAAGATTTCGGAAATTAGGGTAAAAAGCAGGTCCTTGGTACCTCACGTTGTCTTGCAGAGGTGAACATGCTCTGTGTCTTGATAGAAAATCGACGTGGTCACACACTCTAGACACAGGAAAGAAAGTCACATGTGGTCTTTTATGAAAAACTTAATAGTCTCCTTCTTGTTACTACCACTATTAAATATCTTTAAAGCCTATTATTTACTAAAAACATATATGCAATACTGTTTCTTGCTTAATGGTGGAAAAGGTCTGTTCTGTGAATATTTCTAAGCATCAGGAAAAGAATTCTGGACGTGGTAAAAAAATTAAAAAGAGATAGAGGGGTGGGATATGAAGTTTCCATTGAGTTTCTGTTGTCTGCAGATGGAGGAGATAGGAACAACTTCTGCCAGAGGTTCCTTAGACCTTATTAGGAAAGTTGTATTAAACTCAAAATGATAATTTGTGTTAATTCATTTAATGCCTAGGAACTGACTAGTAGTGTGGTCTTTGTGACTAGGATACATTTTACGGGCAAGTGGAAATAAACTCTAGAAGTTGCCATTTATTACAGAGCCTAGATGCTTATTGTGGGAGGGCTTGTATGTGAAGAGGGCAATGCAGGGCATTGTAAAATGAAGGGGAACATGACCAGGACTCTTACTGTGTAGAAGCAGATGAGTGAGAGTGCTCTTCCTCTGTCCCTTTAGTCAGTATCATCACCAGACATTTTTCCAGGAGAGCTTTCTGCAAGGAATAGAGGAGAACAGCAGCCCCTAACAGACATGATTTGACTTCTGTGGGTGAGCTTTACACTAAACTGCATTGGCAAAGTTTCAAATTTATAATTAATGATAACTTGAATATACTACGTAAGGTTTTAAATAGATGTGAGACCACAAGTAGTTTCTTCAGGATTTTCTCAAGTTCTTAAGACACTTAATTCTCCCTCTTGACTTCCTCTTTGTCTTAGAAACTGCAATTTCCTTTGTAGGAACAACTTCTTGCTGGGCACCACTGTCTTCGGCCACTTCTGTCTTGGATGCCCTTTGTTTTCACCCAAAGTCATAACTGCATTGCAACACCAGGCCATTTCATCATCCTGTGAGTTGAGAAAGTCTAGCAGGAAATCACCAGTTGACTGTCCCCAGCACAAGCTTTGTGTTTCTTGGTTGCTGTGTCATGATAGGCAGTTATGAAGGGGATGCTTTGTAGAAAGAACTTCTTTTCTAGGGTATATTTAAGAGTCTCATCATCTGGGGAACAAAATACATGTGGAAAGAAAATATTTTCACCATAGTCTGAAAAAGATCCTGTTCAGGGCTATTTTCCTGTGGTCATATTAAATTCACTCATATTTAACAGTGACTCTTTTGGTTTGTCTGTTTTTATGTTTTAAGGTATGTTATGTACACCCCCTGCCCCCTGCCATTATATGAGTGTCTTTTCCTTTAATAGAATGGAAGGTAGTCTCTACTTGTTTTATCTCCCATTCTCTTCTGTTTTCTACACTTCAAGTCTGCTGCATTCTGTTAACCTCATCTTCTCTACACAGGAGCTGATTTCACGATTATCTCCTGAAAAGGTGGCTTCCTAGATGTAACAATGGGTCAGAACAGAAATGGTTAGCCTATCCTATGAGTAGTATCTAAAAATTTGGTTGTGGTCTCCTGGAGAGTCTTTTCGTGTGTTTGACATCTAATTTAGAAAGAAATCTGCTCTCCTCCCAAAGCAGAAGGAACCTCTTTAGTTTCCTTCTCTATTAACTGCAGAAGTGGTGCAAAGTTTATTTCCCCTTTGTTGCTGTTCAGATGGAACAGTTGCACCTAGGGCTCCCAACACTTAAGGGAAAGGTATATAGTGAAAAAAAATTGATTTCTGCTATTGTTATTTAGAGATCACATAAAGAGAAGTTTTCAGTGAGTGAAGTGGTCAGAACTTACTTATTTCATATTCTCTCACAGGAAATTTCTTTATGCCAATCTATAATCTTGGAGCCATACATACAAAAACCAGGTTAGGCTTTCAAGCTCACAGTCTCAAAGAAGGACAGACGTGTATACAAATAGTACATAGAAATAGAACTGGGTACAATATGTAGTGGTGGCAAAAAGAAAAGCCCTCTGTGGGTTAGGAAGAACCCCATTGTAGGTACAAGCTAAGCACTATGGGGACTGCTGGTGGTAGGCTGGCCATGGCGGGGGTGTGGGCGCTCACTCATAGCAGACGGCCGGGGTGGGGAGAAGGGTTTCGCGGATGCTGGATGCTGTAACAGAGTCTCCAGCATTGAATGAGAGTCTGCCAGGTAGACAAGAAGGAGCAGGGGCATTCCAAGTAAAATAAATAGTATATTAAAGGAAGAAAGAAAAGAATTCAGTAATTTGGTGTAGCTGAGTTAGGCTTTTTTATGAAAGAGCAATAGGAAATGAGCTTAGAGAATTAGGATCATGAGGGTATTGAATGCCAGACTATTTATTTGCCTTTTATTTATGTTTGCAAAAGACAGAGCTTTTCATCCATCAAAACAAAACAAAACCCTCACCTTTCTTGACTGTACTTCCCCTGCAGCTTCTGCCTCATTTCCCAACTCCTGTGTAAAGCAGAACTCCTCGAGACGTGTCTTTATGTTTCTGTCTCTCATGTCTCTTCTCTGCCTCTGGTCCAGCTTCTGCCCCTGAGCACGGCGCTTTTCCCCCACGGCCGCAGAGTTTCAGTCCCAAGGCGGACTCTTCACTCTCATCCCGCATGACTTGGCCGCAGCACTGGCCCTGCTGATCACTTGCTCCTCCTTAAAAACTACAATCAGAGGTTTTTTTAAAAGGGAAGAGAAAGAAAACCATTACAGTGTATGTACGTTGCCTCATAGAATCGTTGTTTCAGTTGTAGACATATATGTCTTGCCAATTGAAATTTGTGTTGTAGTCAAAAGTTTGAAATCATTTGCAAAATTAGAGCATGAGAGTTAAGAACGTGGACAGCATGGTTTCAGATGGGCTAGGTTGGTGTCCCAGTTGTCATTATTCTACCTAGAAACAACTTAACCTCTTTGGGCCTTCTCTGAGAAAGAATAGGAATAACTATCTCATAGGCATATAGCAAGGATCAAAAGAGATCATGAAAATAAAGCCTCTGGGTTGTCTTCCAAAGAAGCCAAAAAAGATCAGGAGAGCTCCTAAATAGATGGCTTGGTTAGAAGTGCTTTGCCTAGAGCTTTCTGGGATGTGGTGGTCGTATTTTTATCCCAGCTGCTTGTATCGTTTGCCCTCTGGCTCTGCCGTGCTGACCACGGGACAACTCCCCACGGATGGAGGGCTCCGTATTCCTTCATATTTCTGCCTCCTGCTGTTGTCTTTGCTTAGAGTTCACTCTTCTTTCCCAACTCCATCCCTGCCTGTGAAGTATCTACTCAGCTTCAAGTCACCTCTTCTGGGAAGACTTGCCCATCAACCTTCCTTGCCCATAAACTTGAGCCCTCGCTCCCTGTGAATCCTCCCATGACCCACATCTACTATAACGCCTCTCACTCTTTATGTTACTAATGTTTGCCTTTCTGTTCCTTCTTCTACATTGCAAGTTTCTTGAGGCCAAGAAAAATGGTTTATTTATCCTTTGTCCCCAGCCTAGAACAATGCCTGGTACATGTTATGAATGTTTGTTGAGTGAGTAGGGATAGGAAGGCTTGTAATTTGCTAAGGCAGTGCTGGCCGTTGGGATAAGTAAGATAATATACTATTTCTATTCCTAAGAATCTTTTTTTTTTTTTTAAAGGAGTTCTCATTAGCTACACTCTTTATTTTTTACTTTTATTTTTATTTTTGGCTGTGTTGGGTCTTTGTTGCTGTGCACGGGCTTCCTCTAGTTGCAGCAAGCGGGGGCTACTCCTCGTTGCGGTGCATGGGCTTCTGATTGCGGTGGCTTCTCTTTGTTGCAGAGCACAGGCTCTAGGCGTGAGGGCTTCAGTAGTTGTAGCACGCGGGCTCAGTAGTTGTGGCTCGTGGGCTCTAGAGCGCAGACTCAGTAGTTGTGGTGCACGGGCCTAGTTGCTCTGCGGCATGTGGGATCTTCCCAGACCAGGGCTCGAACCCGTGTCCCCTGCATTGGCAGGCGGATTCTTAACCACTGCGCCACCAGGGAAGCCCTATTCCTAAGAATCTTATAGTGCTTTTTATATTTCTTCATTTAATTCTCGAGGTAACATTGTGAAGTAGGTATTATTATTCCTCTTTTATAGTTTGAGATATTGAGGCTCAGAATGGTTAAAAAACTTGTCCAGGTTATACCACTAGCAGATACCGAAGCTAGAATTTACAACCGGGTCTCTCTGATTCAAGTGCCAATTTTTTTTCTGCTGCATCAATGTAAAGATGTCTTGTTCATATTTGTATTTCCCATATTGCCTAGAGCATTTCTTTGTATGTATGTGACAGTGAATTAAAATTTTTAAACTGAGTTAGTGTCAAAAGTGAGCCGTTTTGTGCCAGGAACAATAATTTTCCAAATCATATGTGATTTGAAAGAATTAACACAATATCTAAAATTATTAGCTGGTGCTAGGTACTATGCTATGCACAAAGGAGATGAAAAGGAAGAGGTACAATGGCTAGAATTGGAATAAGGGTCTTCAAGAACGTATTCATTAATTATCAAGCTCTAGTGACCTAACTATGGAAAATGGAGGTAAACATGACAATATTCAGATCACTGCTATGGAATGTATTCCTGAAATGGTATTATAAAACTTGATTAAAAATCTGCAGCTCATCAGAAAAAGAGTATTTCAAGTAGTATTTCAGATAGTGCTGCTGCTTTTAAAGATAAATGAAGAAGATCGCAACCTTCTCATAATCAAAAGGCTTAATTTAAAAAAATCATGTTTGTTAAAAATTCCATAGACTGAAGGGTTTGGCCAAGATGGCGGAGTAGGAAGATCCTGAGCTCACGTCCTCCCACAGGCACTCCAACATTACAACTGTTTACAGAGCAGCTATCAATGAGGGCCATCTAAAGACTAGTGGAAAAGATTTTTCACAGCTAAAGATAGTAGAGAGAGAACCACACAGGACTGGCAGGAGGGGTGGAGTCCTGGTATAGTCAAGCCCCGCAGCCCTGGGAGGGCAGCCACACTCAGGAGGAGAATCACAGTTGCAGAGGCTCTCCTCGAGGAGCTCCCTGGCTGGGGGTCCTGCACCAAGAAGGCAAGTCCCCAGAGCGCCTGTATTTGAGGGACAGTGGGGCTTACTTTTGGGAGAGCCAGAGGGCCGTAGGAAACGGAGACTCTGCTCTTTAAGGGCACACACAAAATCTCACGTGCTCTGAGACCCAGTGCAGGGGCAGTAATTTGAAAGGAGCCTGGGTCAGACCCACTTGCTGATATTGGAGAGCCTCCTGTAGAGGCAAGAGGCAACTGGGATTCCTCCTGGGAACATAGGTGCTGGTGGCAGCCATTTTGGGGAGTGCATTCTCCCATGAGGACACTTGGTGCTGGCAAGGGCCATTTTGGAATCTTCCCTTTAGCCCATCAGTGCCAGAGGCTTACCCACCCATGAACCTGTCAGCACAAGCCCTGGGACCAAGCAGCAAGCTGCATGAGGACCCAGTCCTGTCCACCAGCAAGCCCAGGACTTGGCCTCACCCGCTAGTGGGCTAGCACCAGCCCCAGGGCTCCTGGGGCCTGCAGTCAGCCTCCTGGGACCCAACCCCACCCACCAGGGAGCTGGCAGCAACCCCAGGGCCCCCCAGGCCATGCAGCCAGTCATGCCAGGACCCAGCCCCAGCTACCAGGATGCTGGCAGCCACTGCCAGTGCAGGACCTGGCAGCCAGCTGGGCCAGGGACCAGCTCCACCTACCAGTGTGCCCACAGTATTCACCTGCCATAACAGAAGGGCCCACACAGCTCACATAGGGGCCACATCTAGAGCGTATAGCTCTGGTGACCGGAGGAGGTGTGCTGCAGGGCCCCCCCACAGGACATCTTCAACCTAAGGCCACTCATCCAAGATCAGGAAGCCTAACCAGCCTTTCTACTTAATACAAAGAAATAAAGAAAGAGAATTAGGCAAAATGAGAAGACAAAGGAAAATGTTCCAAACGAAGGAACCTCAGAGGAACTTAATGAAGTGGAGATAAGCAATCTACCCAGTTAAGAGTTCAAGGTAATGATTATAAAGATGCTTACGGAACTGAGGAGAAGGGTTGGACACAGTGAGTTTAACAAAGAGAAAATTTAAGGGAGAGCCAAGGAGAGTGGAAGAATGTAATAACTGAAATAAAAAATAGGCCAGAAGGAATCAACAGTAGATGATAGGGTACAGAGGAATGGATCAGAGAACTGGAAGACAGAGCAGTGGAAATCACTCAAGCTGAACAGAAAACAAAATTTAAATGAGGACAGTTGAAGAGATCTCTGGAACAACATCCAGTGTACTAACGTTTGCATCATAGGGGTTCTAGAAGAAGAGAGAGAACTTATTTGAAGAAATAGTAGCTGAAAACCCTCCTAACCTGGGAAAGGGAAGAGACATCTAGGTCCAGGAAGCACAGAGTCCCAAACAAGATGAAACCAAAGAGGTCCACACTATAACCCGTAACAATTAAAATGACAAAAAAGTAAAGATGGAGAATATTAAAATCAGCAAGTGAAAAGTAACTAGTATGTACAAAGGAACTCCCATAAGGTTATAAGTTGAGTTTCAGCATAAATTTGCAGGCCAGAGGGGAATGGCACGTATATTCAAAGTGATCAAAGGAAAAAACCTGACAACCAAGAGTACTCTACCCAGGAAGGTTTTCATTGAGATTTGAAGGAAAGGCAAAGAGTTTTACAGACAAGCAAAAGCTAATAGAATTCAGCACCACGAAAACAGTTTTACAAGAAATATTAAAGGTACTTCTCTAAGCAAAAAAAGAAAGGCCACAACTAAAAATATGAAAATTATGAAAAGAAAAAAAAAAAGATATAAATTGGCCCACTTTGAATATATTTCCGAATTGTTTGGATTTAATTATTTTGCCTTGTTTGTGCAGTTTTGAAGTCTAAGTGTCTAAGTTCTCTTTTGTTTTCCTTCTTTTTATGTCTGTCCAGCAAAAAGAGGATGTTTTCCTGTTTGTCTCCACCTTGGGCCTCTTTGTGATAGTTTACTTTTAGATGCTGTCCTCATTTTTAGCTGAGATTTAATCTTCTGATTTGTTGTGGACAACTCAGCTTTCGATTGTACCTAATTTAATCAAGGAGACAAGAAAGCCCATTTAAACAATAGACAACGCCTAATTTTAATAGATATGGCCAGGTGGATTTGTAGCTAAAACTGGTAGAAAGTTCGCAAGGTGTGTAATTATCTATTTTGCTTTGTCTAGTTTAGAAGTTGTATATTTTTCTTTCTTTTTTGCTTTGGTAAAATAGATCAAGACTTAATAGGTATTAAGAAAACAAACAAAAAAATTTTTAGGGGCCTTTAAGAAAATAGCTCTAATTGTTTTATGTTTTCAAGCTGTTATAAATTTCTTGTTTAGTTTCTTTTAGGATAGTTGTCATTAAATCAGTAAGTTGTGGATGATGAAGAAAGGAATTTTTATAGATTTGGGGCACTTACAAGTATGGTTAAGAACTTCACACGATAGAAAAGCTTTTTTGTTTGACCTCATTCGAGGTCATGTATTACCTGAGTGGTTAAGGTTCATGTTAATGCTGGTCCAGTGTCTCAGAAGTTTGGATTAAATGTTTATAAGGTAGGACCCTTTCTATAAAAAAGCTCATTTCAAAACCTCTCAGTGATTTTTACGGGCTTTAATTTTGTTAGGCGTACTTTGAGATATTCGTTGAGCAATACTGAATCCAGTTATTGGCTAAGTTAAATGTTCTAAACTTTGATTGTAAGAACCAGTTGCAGGAAGTTACATGAGGATTCCACAGGAAAAAGATTATCTGTTGCTGGCTCTGAAGATGGGGGAGGCCATGTGGAAAGTCATGTAGGCTGGCAGCAGCCCCCAGCTGACTGCCAGCAAAAATTCAGGGACCTCAGTCCAAAAACTGCAAGGAACTGAATCTGCCACAACCATGTAAGCTGGGAAGAGGACCCTGAGCTCCAAACGAGAAGCAGCCAGCCAGCATCTTGATTTACCCTTGGGGGACTCTGAGTAGAGAACTCAGCCTGCCATTCCTGACTCTCTAAGTTGGTGGTGATCTGTTACGACGCAGTAGAAAACCCAGTGTAGGGGTATGTCAGCCAGTCTAGGGATGCCCAGTGCCAGTGAGCCAGCTTACCCTTGGATTTTCTCTTCATAACTTTTGGTATTATACTGAGGTCAGAGTGGGTATCAGCAAATACTAATTGAATTTTAAAATTTATTTCTACTTCTAATTTAGGTGATTTGAGTTTTACTTTTATAATAGCATATTAAGGTACATTGAGTGATGAGGAAAGAATTTTGGTATTCTCCTTTGTTTACTTTTTGTTTTATTATTTTTTTAATCCGTGGTTGTCTTTACCTAGAAAAGAAATTGAGAAAAAACATTTTTATTGAAGCTCAGTTCTGGAATGGGATTAGCAAACTGTAGCTTGCAGGCGACGTCAAGCCCCTTACCTGTCTTTGCAAACGAAGATTGATTGGAACGCAACCACCCTCACTGGCTTATGTGTTGTCTGTGGTGGTTCTCTAAGTCTTGAATATACATTATTAAAAGAAATATATCCAGGGGACTTCCCTGGCGGTCCAGTGGTTAAGACTCCACTCTTCCAACGCAGAGGACGCACATTTGATCCCTTGTCGGGGAACTAAGATCCCACATGCCACACGGTACAGCCAAAAAAAAAAAAAAAAAAATCCAGCCACATCTGATTACCAGGATTGTGTAGACTAGTTTGTACCTCTCACCCTCTCACTCTACTCAAATAATGGAAAGTGTATTAAAATTAATAAAATTCTATAAACTCTGTGTGTCTGGAGTCCTAAGACCATCCCCAGATTTAGTGATTTGTTGGGAGGAATCATTGGGCTTGGAAGTTGTTATACTTGAGGCTAAGGTTTATTACAGCAAATGATACCAAGCACAGTCCACAGGGGAAAGGTGTGTCAGGAGCATTTGGGGGAACCAGCCATGAGCTTCCAAGAGTGCTCACCCAGAGGTTGCACAGGACACGCTTAGTCCTCGAGCAATGACTGTAGCAGCACATGTAGAGTGTAGTAAGCTCACTGGTTCCTGGTGGGGTTTGGTCATGCTGGTAACCATGCTTGGTGACTGACTGTAGTGACCAAACCCAGTCTCCCACAGAAGGAAAGCAGTGCTCACCATAAATTACATGATTTGCAGAGACCGTCTAGACAGAATAGTACAGTGTGGCCAAGGTACTGAGTGTGCAAAATACTTCTATCAATTTGAATATTCCAAGAGATCAGTTCTCAAGTGCCAGTCAAGGGCCAGTGAGGAAAGCAGCCCTTCTGAGTGCACGTGGTTGGTTCAGCTCAACCGCTGAGTTAACACTCCTGAACACTCCATAGTAAGTGTTCAGAAACATAACACAGAATTTTTGCTGGTTGTCAGTGTTCTGCTATACAGTGTTTTATATATATAGTTTCATGTATATATAAAATATTCTGCTAGTTCAACTATATTTCAGATATGTTCTTTTAGTGAATTGATTATTTTGTCAGCATTATCTTTATTTTTCAAGTAAGAAAATCTACATGACTTCGTGAATCAAGCCCAGCATAACTTTATAGTATCATGGGTCTTTAAAACTTCACCAAGATAAACATTGTTTTGTTTGAATTTACAGTTTAAACCAAGTATCTTCTTAAGAGTGGACTACTTTGTTGTTTCTAGCTTTTAGAGACTGAAACAACCTGGCACTTCTTTTTCATAGTTCATGTTCTTGCATAAATGTTAAAGAGTAATCATTTTCAGAGCTGACTTATCTCCATAATATTGTTTTAGCTCATTGTGGTCAATAAAATTCCCAACAGTATGTTAAACATTATCTTTTAGTTATTGAAGTAATGATGAAATGAGCATTATAAAACATTACACCTTTTAAAATCCTTGATATTAATATGAAGTGCTTGCTGTATCACCTTTATTGACCCTCATGTTATGGAAAAATACACAGGACAAATTTCTTCTTTAGAGAGAATTCATTTTGCCTTTCTGCACTTCAGTAGCTGTTGAAGTTAAATATGTAGACATATATATGTATGTGTATCTGTGTGTGTGTATATATGTTTTCCTCTATTCTTTTGGCTGGCATTATTTTCTAGACACAGGCTGGTGTATGTGTTTAGAATCCTGTGTGGATAGTGGGGATTCCTGAGATTATTCACTTACCTTGTTGTGTGACTCTGGACGACTACATATAAATCATTTTATCTTCCTCTGTTTCAGTTTACCTAGTTTGCCCTCTTTCACCATGTTTTATAAGATATGGTCAGATGCTACTTGCCTGAAGTCTGATTGGGACCTTTTCAGCTAACCTCTGAAATAATTGCTTTTAATTAATTAATTTATTAATTTATTTATTTTTGGCTGCATTGGGTCTTCATTGCTGCGCGCAGGCTTTCTCTAGTTGTGGCGAGTTGGGGCTACTCTTTGTTGCGGTGCGCGGGCTTCTCATTGTGGTGGCTTCTCTTGTTGCGGAGCATGGGCTTTAGGCGCACGGGCTTCAGTACTTGCAGCACGTGGGCTCAGTAGTTGTGGCTTGTGGGCTCTAGAGCGCAGGCTCAGTAGTTGTGGTGCATGGGCTTAGTTGCTCTGCAGCATGTGGGATCTTGCCGGACCAGGGCTCGAACCCGTGTCCCCTGCATTGGTAGGCGGATTCTTAACCACTGCGCCACCAGCGAAGTCCCTAAAATAATTGCTTTTAGATTTTCTTTACAGTGAGTGTTTTTGGCTTCAGTGGATTGTGAACAAGTAGCTAGATACAAATGTCTAAAGAGCAGAATCTATATTTTATTAATCTTTATAGTCCTCCTGTTGTCCAGCACTGAGCCTTGCTGTTTCCTAGTTTCAAACCCAGAGCAAACAAGGAGTCTGTGACTTTGATAGTCAATCAGAAATGCAGCTAGGAGCAGATTTGGGTATCACAGGTTTGAGACCAGCCAGCAACCTTGTTAATGGTGGGAAAGGAAACCCATCTGGCATATGCAGAACTGCATACCTCAAAGTCCAAAATAATGGTTATCCACGAGAATAATTGTGAGTTGTCAAGAAAATATTAAACTCTCTTCAGCATATGGTATTCTAGAAGATGGAAGTAGAAGAAATTATGGAAAACTACAGCCTCCTCCTAGAGATCACAGTATGGAAGGATGTATTAAAGGCTCCTGAGAAATCTCAGCACTTAATTTTATTCAACCATGTTTATTCAAATTGATTTGACTGTGGAACTCCCTTTTCTCTGAATGCCTGTTAACACCTCCTGGAACCCATGTTTGGAGGGTACACCTTAGGCCCTGTGAGGCTGTGTAGTTGCTTTTCAGTGTTCTTGCTTTTGTTTATTCCCTTGTTCCTTAGGGCACTTACCTGGCTTGTTTCCTTTGAAGCCTTCTTTCTACCTTCTCTAGGCTCCTCCCTCCATTTCTTCCATCCCATCTCCCCACCCCCCCACCCCATTCTGCATTGTGTAGGATTTTATTTTGTTTTAGTTTAGTTTAGTTTTTTTAAATTGAAGTGTGTTTGCTGTACAATATTATATAAGTTACAGGTATACGATGTAGTGATTCACAATTTTTAAACGGTATACTCCATTTATAGTTATCGTAAAATATTGGCTATATTCCCCGTGTTTACAGTATATCCCTATAGCTTATTTTATACGTAATAGTTTGTGTAGGATTTTAATTCTTTGCCTTGAATAAAAGCAAAGCCTGACTCATAACCAGCAACAACCTGTGTCTTGCCTCTGGTTCTGTTTGCACAAATGAACAGATTAATCTTTTTGAGTATGCTGTCCTTTTTGCTTCTCTGTTAATTTTGAGGCCCCAGTTTTGAGTGTAGGTTTGAGTTGGATGCCCTTAGCCTCCAGCTGACCAGGGGTACGTGTGCCACCCCTGCCTGGGTCTGCCAGAAGGCCGTGTTGCAGAAAGACGTGGGCTGTGTCTTTCTCTGAACATATTTGAAACAGAGAGAATGGTCAGACAGGTTGTGTCACAGACTGCACCCATATTCCAGTGATATACTGTCTTCCTTGGAGGAAGGGTGCTTTTCTTTGTTCTCCTGGAGTCACTCGCCAGGCCCTGTGGTCCTGGTTCTGGGCGGATCTTTGCTGCGGGCTCCTCCTGGACCTGGGCCTGCAGGCGCTTCTCCACACTCAGCTGCTGCTCAGTGAACTCTGACTGACCCAGCAGGTTCCTTCTTGAGTGCCGCGGTTTCTCTCTCTTGCTCTTTGTCTTAGGGTGAGCCTTTGCCCTGCTGTTTCTCGTTTCCTCCTTGGGCTCCTCAGAGCAGGCACTTTGGATGCTGAGATGAGGTGGAGTGGTGCTTTTGTGAACCCATGTCGGTATTCTGTTGTTCTCACTGGGCTGGAATTGGAGGTTGGAAACATTTGGTTTGGGGAAGGCAAGCCAAGTGGTTTACAGAGGTGTAACCATGGGTGTAGCTTGTTAAACCTGTTTACCTCCGAAAATATTTTTTTTTCTTGAATGTGTGAGAAAATCTGTAGCTTTTGTTTCCCTCTTACTAGCTGGCAGTGATTTTCATGGATAAAGTTTCAGTCACAGAAAGCTCACCAAGTAAACAGTGAAAGTGTATCTCCTATCAGTAGTTTAAGACTCTGTTGTCTAGAATTTTGTTGCTTTTATTGATTTTTAATCCCAGAAGAAAATAAAATACTGTTAGGAGCTGGTATTCTGATACACTCCTTCCATTCTTGGTGGTTTTGCTGTCCTTTTTCACACAACCAGTGTAGTTCTTGATAAATAGCCAGTGAACAGCCCGTTGTTAATTAAGGAGTGTGTGTGTGTGTGTGTGTGTGTGTGTGTGTGTGTGTTACGATTCCACGGGAATTTAAAGACCACATGGATAAGGATTCTGGTGTCCCAACCCCGCCCCCAGTATATCCGCTGTACCCAGAATGATTTCTGATTCAACCACTTTGTTAAACGAATGAATTCCATTTTATAATTGAGTGGAAATGAGAGCATTTGCTAACTAAATTTGTTGGCTTATCAGCTACCAGTACTCTTCATTCTCCTTAATTTTTAAGCGCGGTCTTGGTTTTGGCGGTGTTACTTGTCACGGCTGCCATGGCGTATCTGCTTCAGCATATTTGCTGTTGCCCCACCTTTTAACCTTCTTAAAAACATTCAGTGGTGGTGGTTAGATTTAAAAGCTTCTCAGCAGGCAGGACCTTATACTTCTCTTGTTCTTTCCTTAAAATTCTCCTGACTGTTCTCATTTGTACTGAGTTGAAGAAAGGGAGGCTGAACCCGGATAAACATGGTGAACTGGTCATAGCCTGGCCCTCGCTGATCCTCCCAGGGCAGGTCTGGGCTGGCCGGTAATTGGGTGGGAAGCCTCGGAGAGCAGAGGCAGTGCTGTCGGGTGTGGCCCTGCCAGTTTGCAGGGCTAGCAGGCGCACAAGGTGCTTCCCTGGCCCCGCTGGGGACGCCTTCTTGTGTGGGCTGAGACCAGGGCTCGAGGCTTGTGTTTTTGTTTGAGCTGTTTTCTGTCCTGTAATTGGTTATCTCAAGGAATGATTTTAGTTTAGTTACCATCTTCCTTTTGTTTTACCAGCTGGGTGAGTATTTAGCTACAAAGGCGTCATCTGAAAATGAAGAGGTTATCATTTATTATTGATACTCCACTGTTGCTCTTGGTGTGACCTTTCTATAAAGTTTAGAATTAAAAGCTTTAATTTATGAAAGTTAGAGTGGTGTTTCATCTGGCTGATTGGTTTCATTTGCTTTACCCCAGAAGGTCGGCTTAATCTTGTAGTTAACTTCCTTTTTTTTTTCATATTTTATTTACTTATTTTTAATTAATTAATTTATTAATTTATTTACGGCTGCGTTGGGTCTTCGTTTCTGTGCGAAGGCTTTCTCCAGTTGCGGAGAGCGGGGGCCACTCTTCATCGCGGTGCGCGGGCCTCTCACTGTCGCGGTGGCCTCTCTCGTTGTGGAGCACAGGCTCCAGATGTGCAGGCTCAGTAGTTGTGGCTCACGGGCTTAGTTGCTCCGCGGCATGTGGGATCTTCCCAGATCAGGGCTCGAACCCGTGTGCCCTGCATTGGCAGGCAGATTCTTAACCACTGCGCCACCAGGGAAGCCCTCGCAGTTAACTTCTTAACTTTGTTAGTGGATGCAGTTTTTATCCAGGAGGACTCTACACATGTATACGTTTATACATGGATTTAGATAAAGATTTGATTTATAGGAATTAGGACGCTTCAGTTCAGGGGTAGCTCTTTAATTACAAAGCTCTTTCCTGAACATTTCATGAAGAAATTTGTAAATGGGATTACAGGAAGTAACTTTAGCTTAAAGAGTATCAGAGGAATTGCATAGAACATTATGCTAATTAATTTTTTAAATTAAAAATTTATGATACTTATTTAAAATCTATTTTTTAAAGAAAAAGACAGTGATTTTGTTGAATATCCACCTATTTAGAAAATTGCAGAATTTTTTTATTCCTGGCTTTCCAGCTGATTACAGCTCACATTTTATCCTTGTGAGCTGTGTGCTTCCCATTTTATCCTTGCTCTCCCCATCGCTCAGATGTTGTATGCACTGCCAGGTAACTGGCAGATTTTAAGGGAGAGACAGTGGGGTCTTTTTATCATCTTGGCTGCACGGTATTATAGATTATTAAAATAAAGAATCCCTAAAAGTAATGGAAGTCATGGAGCCATTGTGATTCCTACCATACAGTCTGTGGGAGGTTGTCTACGATGAGGTGGAAGTCATAAATGCACCTTAACTGGGTTCAAGGAGCCCAGAAATTAGAGTGCTGGCGGCCAGCTTGTCCTCAAGCATGTCCTCCATGAGGGCATCTTACAGGTCAATATCTTGGAATGTTTCTTCTCCAGTGACCTCTTTGCCAAGCAGCTGAATTTCCAGCCTCCTGCCAGGTGGCTCTCTGTGTCTGTGCTAGTCCTGTGATCATTTAAAACTCCCTGTATTCCAAAGAATTACCTTCTTTCCGCTGTTCTTTGCTCTTGAATGTGTCCTCTATTTCAATTGGTAGCACCACTATCTTGACTGTCATGAAATTTGGCCTTTCCTAGTGCATTACTTTAACCAACTGATTCTTTATCTGAAGTATTTTCAGTAGTGCTATTTGGTTACCAAACAGTTTTAGAGTAATAATTATTAAAGTAGTAGGCTGGAAATGAATTAATAACGCTTGCCAATGTGCTGAATTACTTTCAGCACATTAAAACGCTATAGTAACTTAATTTGCTAGAGCACTTCATCAGTGGAGCTGGGAATGGAAACAAGTCTGAAGGCATGGACTTTATCACTGACCCAGAGCAGTCACTGGTACCAAGAAGCCACATTGGAAGGATGTGAGTGAATTTGCCCCAGTTCATCATTATTCCAAGAAATAAATTTAGAACCTATTTCCCATTGATGATGGGTCATTTGATTTATCTTTTTGTAAGAGAACGTATGTGCTCTCTCTACACACACACCCAATCTGTAGGATTATGTTGTTATTGTCTCTTGCCTCCCAACGTGAACTCTAAACTTCCATTTGTCTAGACTTGTCTGTGTATCTTGAATATCCATGGTACTTTGCTACCTTATGTGCTTTCTTTTCTCTTTTCTCATCTTTATCTGTTAAGAATTTTTAAGAAATATCTCCTTTATTTGATTTCAAGGTCTTTATGGAACTGTGTCTCATTAAATTTTCTCTCTTGCGTAACACCTTACACGTAGTGCGTACTTAATACATATTTGTTTAATGGAACATTTTCTGTACTTGGAGATATTTAGCAGATAGTTAATTTTCTTAAATGCAAGTAACAGAAAACAAACGTAGCTAGTTTAAGAGGAAAAGTAAATTTTTTGGAATCATGCTAGTATATCCTGAGGAATCTAAGGTAAAGCTGAAGGGTGAACTGGGCCTCAGGGAGATCTGGGAACCTCACTAGCAGGAACTCACGGGTCTTTCCTTTAGAGATTTGTCAGTAGTGTGTCTCAGCTTCTACCTCTCAGACTCTGTAACTCTCAATTCAAGATCATCTGCAGAATCTGCTTGCCTCAGATCTGGTCATTTGCCTACCTAAGGCCAATCATAGTAGACACATGACTGTTCAGACATGGGAGGCCATCCCTGTGGCTGCTTGGAGGTGGATGGCTATCCCCCGGTAGAAAAGCAGTTGTTCTCTGAAAGGAGGGGTCAGAAATAAATTGTAACGGATGTCTCCTACAGTGGTATTTCTGACTTCTGGAAACTGAGCCAGTATGGGTTTGGTAGATTGCAGGTGACTTCAGCTGTGGTCAGGTTAGGGTGTTGTCCTTGCCTTTGCTGACTGATTTCATAGGAACTACTTGCTCATGTCTTAATCTTGTCGTTTGTGATACTTAATCACTAATTCAGGAGACTCCTAGTTCTGAAGTTCATTGGGTCAGAGGAGAGAAAAAAAGTCATAATACTAATAATTTTGTTATGTTTTAAACATTAGCAAATTATGATCATAGCTACATAGTCACTCTTTGGTTCTGTGAATTTGACCACTGCAGTATTTTTTCTACTGCAAAGGATCCTGATTTTCTCTTCTGTATTATTTCTGTAAATGGGCTGTAGACCTGAAGAAAGTAATTGTATATGAAAATTTTCAGAGGGCACCAGTTGGTTAGCTTTCCAAAGAAAGCAGGAGAAAATCAGTCTCTCCGTCTGTCTCTCTGTCTCTCTGTCTCTCTGTCTCTCTGTCTCTCTCTCTCTCTCTCTCTCTCTCTCTCTCTCGTATTTTGCTATGGCAGCCTGAGCAGACCAAAACAGAGGGCGGTGCTGAGAAGCGTGGTGCTGCTGTAACAAATATCTTAAAATGTGGAAGTGGCTTTGGAACTGGGTGTGGGTAGAGGCTGGGAGAGTTTTGAGGTGCACAGAAGCAAAAACCGGGATTGCTGTGAAGGGACTGCTAAAGATGATTCTGGTGACAACTGAGAAAGAAGAGAAATGATTATATTTTTGATACATTTGGTTAAATAATATCATATTAATTTCATCTGTTTCTTTTTATTTTCTTAATATGGCTACTAGAAAATTTTAAATTACATAGCTTTCTTTCATTGGGCCGCACTGAAATAGAGCTACATGTATGAATATGGATAAATATAAAAAAAAGATAATGTTGATGGAAAAGTAGGTCATTCAGAGCTGTGTTCACAGGATACCATTTAAAAATTTTATATAAAGTTTAAAAGCTTGCAAAATAATTCTATATAGTATTTATGTGTGTGTGTGTGGTAGAAAAAGAATAAAAACAGGATGTTAATGAAATGCCAAATTCAGGAGAGAGTTACCTCTAGGAAGGAGGAAAACTAGACCAGGAAGAGAGAGATAGGAAATTACAACCGCATCATTAAAAAAACTGAAGAAAAATTTGTATTGTGTTAATATTTGATGAAGGGTGATTGGGTAATGAAAACATGTATTTTTTATTTCTTATCCTTTTCCATGTGCTTAAATTATTTCATAATAAATAGTAAGTATCTCTAATTCTTGAAATATTTCTAGTAGAATTTTTCCATTTAACTAAGCGATGGGAGAGCCAGTGAAGTAACTTGTGCAACTGCAGAACAATAAAATAGCTGCACTGTGATTCAGAACCAAGTCTTTCTTGGTCCAAAACTCACAGCCCTCCTTTCTCATTAATCAGATTCTACAGTATAAAGATAAAATGTAAACTGAAGCTTCTGAACCTGCAGGCTCCTCTGACCTGTCTTTGATTCTTCCCTTCTCCTCTCATCCCCGGTACATGCACCTCCGCATGCCTGCACACAGACACACCATGCACGTGCATTCATGCACACGTGTGCACATGTGCACACCATCTTTGTGGAAGAATGTGAGTTCCTTACTGTCAGGCTGGGGCTAAGACAGCTAGTGTCTGGTGAGCTGTAGTTTATCTCTGTGTCCACGTGAGGAAAGTTCTTCCACGTTCATCAGGATTTCAGGCTTGGGGGAGCAGTTCTAAAATAAAATATGCTGAAGTGTTGCCTCTTACTCTCTTTTGCTAAAGATATTTGTTATGGCCTTTTGCTTCCTGTTAGAAATTAGAAATGCCTATGTGAAGAATACATGGTTTCCTTTGCTGGCTAAGGCATTAGTTGTCGTTTTGATTGGCTGCTGAAGACACTATTTGTTGTGTTCCTCATTGTCCTTTACATCGAGATCCTCTTAGGAATCAAGAAAAAAAACTTTGCAGAAAATAAATACAAAATTTAAAACATTTACTAAATGCTTAATGTGTTAGATGTGATTATTTCTCCAAATTGAAGATGAGGAAACAGGCATGGGAAAGTTAAATAAATTGCTTAAGATAAATAAATTGCTTAAGATAACCTGCCGTTGAGGGCAGGGCTGAGCTTGAGATGATGTTGGGGTCATGTCTGTGCAATCTCTTTTTTCTCAAATCCAATCCACTTTTCTGTCTCTTCTCACCTGAATAAGGTTTAATGTTGGTGATATTCGTAAGGTTCCAACCTGAACCTTCTCTTCTTACTTTTACATAACTTCCATGGACAGTCTTTTCTAACTCTCATACCTTCATGCACTGTTTCTGTTCTTATGATTCCTGAACTTGTATCTCCGTGTCATATCCCTTTCTTAAAGCTCCAGACCCATAGAGCCGCTGCCTCTTGGTCAGTTTTACCTCAACTATTTCATAGGCATTGCAATATTAACATATCAAAACCATATTTAGTATTAGTAACCATCCCTCTCCAGATATATTGGACATATAATATTTCCTGAATTCCCATTCTTGATAAATGTACCTCTCTTGTTGCTCAAACCAGGTGCTTGGGGAGTCCTTTGCCTCTGCTTTCACTTTCATTTCTAACATCCGGGAGCCCTTAAGGATTGTTACATCTCATTCCTTGTTTTCTTTCTTGTTCACTTCTCTCTACTCCCACTTCCCTCAACATCTTCTTTATCTCTTGCGTTGATTATGGAAGAGCCTTCTAGCTAGCTCCTTTCCCTCCTTGCCCATAGTAGAGTCAGTTCTTCAGACTGTTGTTTGGATGATCATTCCATATCAACATGTGACTTGGTCAGGCCCTGTTAAAACTGCCTGTGGCTCCCCCAGTTCCTCAGAATAAAGCTGCATGCCCTGCTCTGGTCTGCAAGGTGTTCAACAGCCCTCTCTCTTCTCCTGCCTGTAGATTTTCCTGCATGTGCTCTGTTCTCTCTGGCCTCATACTTGTGGTCCTCCTGTTCCTAGCCCCGAATGTACTTCCTTCTCTCTCTGCCTCATAACCTACACTTAGCATTCAGCTTTAGGTGGCAGTTCTTTCCTTCTTCCCTTCTCCCTGTGCCCCACCTGGCTTTGTTTTCCTCTTGTTCCCGTGGAGCCTGAACAACACTTCGATTGCAATACTTCCACCACATTGTTTTATGACTATTTCATTTTGACCTCCCCATCCCCACAATGCCCTGTGCCCCCTTTGCTTCTGCACGTGAGTCCCCAGCACAGGCCACGTGTAGCTGGTTATTTGTTGACATTTTTCTAGGACAGTGGTTCTCAACTGGGGATGATTTTGTCCCCCAGAGGACACTTGGCAATGCCTGGAGACATCTGTGATAGTCACGATTGGTGGGGCAGTGCTAACACCTCTAGTGGGTAGTGGCCAGGGACGCTGCTAAACAGCCCGCAGTGCACAGGGCAGGACCCCACACGATCCAGCGTGAAATGGCAGCAGCGCCGAGGCTGAGAAGCCCTGCTCTGGCGGGAAGCGCGGACCCTGAGAGCGCTAAAAGACAAGACGTTCCATCACAAAAAGATGAAATTAAACTTGGAGTTCTCAAGTAACATATAAAACTTTTCAGTGTTGAGGAACTTAATTTTCAGTGTAAACGACCCTGGTTCTTTTTGTGGCCTATTGTTAATATTTATTTGGAAGCTGTGTTTGGGGGGAAACGTGACCCCTGAGCTTATTAATGGGTTAGCAGTATTTAGTAATTAAACACTTTAGTAATGCTGTAATGTAGGCATGCAACTGAGATCGTGGAAAGGATAGTGGAACTAAGCTCTTCTTTTGAGAATTTTTTTCATTTACTTTTTCGTATTTTAAATGCGCCTGGTAACAGGTGACTACCCAAGCTGGTTTTTGGAGGAGATGTGGGGACGGGTGATGTCCTTTTTAAGCTCTTAAAATGGTTTTAACTATAAAATCCTCAAACAAGGCCAAATGTGGTAAACCTTTTGCCTTGTGTGTAGATTAGGAAATGATGAAAGCCACAGTGCTAACCAACCTCCACACACACACACACACACACACGCACACACGCACGCACGCACACACCCACACCCATGCACACACATATACCCACAAGTGATAACCCTCACGCACTTGTATCCTCTTCACTTGCTCTAGCCAAGTGCCTGCTATAATGCCAGTGACACAGTCCATGCTGACCGTCAGCACAAAGGGCTCCTCACGAGGGTCCCCACAGCTACACTGTGCATTGACCGGGTACAGAATCCGTTCAACTAAATGTACAGTTTACATTTAGTAAATTTAAAATTTAGTGTAGGTATTAAATTAGGAGGGGCTACTGATATACTGGAAAATTAGAATGTTGAAGGGTAGATTGTTGCTGACATTAGTACGGGACTGACTTGCAAAACCAAGTAATGGGAAAATAAAATACCTACCACACTTGAAAGTTTTAGCATGTGTCTGGGCAAAGACAGCAAACATTACAGAAGAATGTTTTGATTCTTTTCTCCAGGATTGGCTGTTGATATGACTTCTGTTTTATAATCTGGTTTTCAAAAAAAATTCTTATTTTTCTGGTAGTTCAGAAATTTGAGTAAAAGAAAGAATAGGAAATGTTAGGAAGAAGACTCAGTGATTCATTCTTTAAATAGTTCCTGTTGATATTAGCAATTTCAAATTAGCCTCTTGAAAATATAATATTGTATTGGAAGTGTGTGGGAAAAGTCCATTTTTCATCTTTATCATTGGAGACTTCTTTGGTAAATTAAGTGGTTTACACCTGAAGAGGCAATTTTCTTTATAGTTGGCTTTTAACAAATAGTGAATATTATTTACCCCATATTAAAATTCAAAATCAAAACAATACTTTTTTTCCAATAGGTGTTAGATTGACTAATGGCCATTCAGGTTGGTGTTATGAGTTCAATTTTTGAGACTGACATATGTGTGGTACATTTCTTTTAGTTTATTGACGGAAGATTGAGATATTTGTACTGAATTTGGTGGATTCTGTGAGATAGTGCCTGGCTTACAATTGATTTAATCTCTTGTCTTTGGGTATATGGCGTACTTAGTTTGGATTTTGTGTCAAAATAGAAGTTTAAGCTACAGATACTATATCTACAAAGTTATTTCAGTGAATATAGTCATAAGGGAATAGAATAATAGGCATGTATAAATGTGAATTTGAATAAAGAGTTCTCCAAATTTAATTGCATTTCTCTTAATTTTTATTTTTTTCAGACAAATCCTACAGAAATTTTAGAGTATTCATCAGATAGTGAAAAAGATGATGAGTCGGAGAATGTCTTGTTCATTGATTCAGAATCCTCTCACAAATACCACGTGGATTTTGGATCAGATGGAAGACAGGTTATGGAGAGACTGATAAACCCGAGGGTAAAATCTACAGAGACCATTTTGCATACACCCCAGAAAGAGACAAAGCTTCCCAAGACTCCAGAAAATTCAGCAAAGAAGAAGAAGCTTTTAAGGTTAAATTACACCTTTTTAAATACTTTTTTAAAGTTTTTCTCTTTCTTAAAAAGCCCAAATACCTACAATGTTAATTTAAAAATACTTATTTACTTGGGAAGGAAGATTGACAGAATAGAATTATAATTCTGATAAGCAGTTATGGAGTCCTAATTTCTGGAGATTGTTTATGGAATTGTTCATCCAAGTTGAGCTTTCACTGTTTCAGTCATAACCAGCTTATGTGACTGTTTTCCTTAATGGAGATTGGTTGCTTGGGTTTATCAAATTTTATTGAGCACCCGTGTTCCAAGTGCTATCTTAGACAATTAAGACGAGTAAATGACTGTTCCTGTTTTTGAGTTAATCATGTCTAAAAGAGGGAAATAGAAATATAGACTATTGAGATTACTTTTGTGATTGTGGTTGGCCAGGGAAACACTTACAGATGCAAAGACTTACGGGCAAGAATTCATGGGCAAGAAACTGGCTGGTGTGTGTGTGAAGAACCATAGGGGCCAGGCCATGGAGGGCCCAGCAAGACGTGTGAAGGGGCCTGGGGTGTGCCATGTAGGGGGACGTGTCCCAACCCTGTGTTGTACATCATCTCTTTGTGTTTTAAATTAGAACAAAACAGTGAAAACAAAACCCCAGTGAAAGTGAGAAGGAGAACTTGTGGGAAACAGTGCCACAAAAGCAGACTTAATGGAAAGTTTCAAGGAAAAAGGAGTGTAGTAGAAAGTGTAAACATGGCGATGAAGAACACGGTTTTAGATCTGTTTAGGGTATGTCTGCGTCAAGGAGGGCAAGTACAATGCACACCAAGGAGAGCCCAGTGACAGTGTTGGACAGTGTTGGTGGACTGGTGGGGCAGGAGGTGAGGGGCTCGAGTTGTGGAGGTGGTGCTGTGACCCCTCTGCTGGAAGCTGGGGTTCAAGGCAGGAGGGGGTGGGGAGCTTAGGTTGCAAGTTTGATCAGGCTTGATTGGGATCCATTGTCTAAAGAGATCTCAGAGAAAAGGTGAGATGGATTTAGAGAATAATAGGGAAGACCCAGTGGAGGCAGAGAGGTTAGGAATAATTACTCTCAGTGTCCAGGAAAGGAAGTGGGAGAGGGGGGCCTGTCTTGAATAAAGGAGTGGAGAGGAAAGTAAAAGGATGTGACCGAGTGTAGTGGGATGGACATAGCATGGTGAGTCAATTGATGCCTGTTCACTGTATTTTTTTTTTTTTAACATAAAATAAGACAGAAGGCCTTATGCCCAAAGTGAAGAAGTTACAGCCTCAAATGAATATGGTGATGGTTTGTAATAGTCTCTGGAGAAAACAGGAAAGGAAGCAAATTAAAGGAATTCAAATGTCTTTGTTGAAGTTGATCCTATGCAATTAGAGAAGGTCATGTTCCCAACCCTGTTGGGGGCCTGCTGTGTGCCAAGCACTGTTTCATGTCCTGGAGGGACAGCAGTGAACAAAGGCAGTGAAAGCTCTACCTGTACTGAGGGGAAGGCTGATGAGGAGCCAAGAAGTAAAGTAGATGTCATGTCAGAAGGAAATAAACTTTACGGAGAAAAAGCAGAAAAAGAGGGACAGATGGCCAGGAGGAAGGGGAGGACATTTCTATTTTAAACAGGGGATCAGGGAAGCCTCTGAGAATGTGACTTATTGAGCAGCTGGAAGAACAGAGCTGACACTTCCTGAGCTGAGGTAGGAGGGTGGTGAGGGGATCATATGGTTTGGTTTGGTTTTCCTTGGTGGGAATATCATGAGGCTTTTTTGGGGGAGATGAGGTTGTTAGTCTTTTGCTATCTCTGTACATTGACTGTACAAGTTCTTTTCACAGTTACCTGGGGTTTGAGTTTTTCATACTCCCAAACAAAAATTGGAGTTTCAAATGCTTTTATACTTGTATGCATACATTTTGGGGGAGTGTATAAAAGTTTATATTTGTGTGGTCAATTCTGTAGGTAGGTTGTATTGTGTCAAGTTGCCTCCCAGTTACTTTTTAAACATAGGAAGTTCTTCTGTATCCTTAGTAATAGTGATCTACTTTTATACATATTGTGTTATCTTCTTTCAGTTTTATTGAGATTTAATTGACATAGAGCACTGCGTAAGTTCAAGTTCAAGCATAATGGCTTGTCTATTATTGTGAACAGTCATTTACTTGTCTTACTTGTCTTAATTGTGAGGAAGCTTTTTAGTTTGATGTTGTTCCACTTGTTTATTTTTGATTTTGTTGTGTGTGCTTTAGGTGTCATATCCAAAAAATCATTGCCAAGACCCATGCCATGGAGCTATTTTCCTTGATTTTCTTCTAGGAGTTTTATGATTTCAGGTCTTACATTTAAGTCTTTAATCCATTTTGAGTTAATTTTTGTGAATGGTATAAGATAGGGTCTAGTTTCATTCTTTTGTATGTGAATATCCAGTTTTCCCAGCACCATTTATTTAAGAGACTGTCTTTTCTCAATTGGGTGTTCTTGGCTCCCTTGTCAGATATTAATCGACTGAGTATGCATCGATTTATTTCTGGGCTCTCTTTTCTGTTCCATTGGTCTATGTGTCTGTTTTTATGCTGGTACCATACTTGTTTGATTACTATAGCTTTATCTTATAGCTTATCTTGAAATTAGGAAGTGTGATGCTTCCCACTTTGTTCTTTATCAGGATTTCTTTGGCTGTTTGGGGTCTTTTGTGGTTCCATACAAATTTTTGGATTTTCTTTCTACTTCTATTAAAAATTCCACTGGACTCTTCCTAGGAATTGCATTGAATCTATAGACGGCTTTGTATATTATGGACATTTTAACAGTATTAATTCTTCCAATCCATGAACATGGGATATCTTTCCACTTATTTGTTTTGTCTTCTGTTTCTTTTATCATGATTTTATATATTGAAAATCCTAAAGATTCCACCAAAAAACTGTTAGATTTAATCAACAAATTCACTAAAGTTGCAGGATACAAAATTAACATACACAAATCAGTAGTGTATCTATAGAGACACTAATAATCCCATTTACAATAGCATCAAAAACAATAAAATACTTAGGAATAAAGTCAGCCAAGGAGGTGAAAACTACAGTTTTCTGTAGTTTTCTACAGTGAAAACTACAAGACATTGATGAAAGAAATCATGAGGTTTTTGACTATGTTCAGTTAGACGTTATATATCTGAGTAGGAGTACGAGTCTGGACTTCACATGACAAGGTTGGTGCTGGATGTGAATTTGTAATCTTTAGTGTCCAGATGGTTTTTAGGGCATGAGCTGGGTCATTTCCTAGATCAAATGCACACTGAAAGGAGAATCTGTCACAGAATCTGTGTCTTAGGCACTCTGCAGTGGTTGAGTCACAGAGGAAGAGGCTACTGAGGGAGGAATTAAATCTAAGAGAGCATGATGTCCTGGAAAGCAGCCAGCTATGACAGATGCTGCTGGGTTTGCACTGTGGAGGACAGGGAGTATAGAGCCTTCTCAGTGGAATGGTCAGGCAAAGTCAAATTGCTGTGGATTTAGAGAGAATGGAAGGAGAGAAACTGAAGACAGCATGCATAGAAAATTCATTGTGTGTTTTGCTTTAAGGGATGTAGAGAACTGTTTGCTAATTGAAAGGAATTTGGAGATTGAGATTTCTTTTTTATGAGTGGGAATGAGAGCATATTTTTTATATATTGATGGGAAAGTTCCTCAGCAGGGGAAAGAGAGGATAACTGTTGGAGTTGTGTCTGACTTGGTGAAAGGGGTTTACAGATGGAGGGGTGTCCTGGGTTAGGAGCACAGTTAGTCCATCCATGGACAGGTGAGAGGGCAGAGTCTCTTCAGGTGCAGGTAGATATATGTGGCAGTGGGAACTCATGCAAGTTCTTTCTGATCACGTCTACTTTCTCGGTGAAATGGGAAGTGTCTTCATCAGCTGAGAGTAAGGAAAAGGAGATGATATTGGAGGAATGAGGAGAGAGAGTAGATGACATGGTCATGTAGTGGGGGAGTGAATGAACTAGGGAATTGCAGTAGGATTGTTTGGCAGGAGTGGTCATCATGAATTGAGTTTGAGACTGACTAGTCAGCATGGATTGAACCGTGGGCCTGCAGATGTGGAACAGAGTGTGGGATTGTCCACTGAGTATGATGAAACCAGTCAATAAAAGTCCTGAGAGTGATTGTGATATTGGACCATGAAATCTAGACTGGGTAAGGTCAGAATGAGAACATGCAGGGTGTAGAGCACAAAGAGATGGGGTTGTACCATCTGATCGTGGACTGGGGAGAGGTTGGTCAGACACTTCTGAAGTCATGACACTAGAGGTCATGAGCTGCACAGGTAAGAATGACTGGTGCTCAGAAGTGAATTAATGGAGGGAGGCGGTTTGTAACCTTGAGATTTAGAGGATGACCATGGGCGATGAGTGGCTGAGGTGAGGTGGAGGACACACAGTCTTGGAGGAGAGGACTTCAAGGAATGAGGAGGTTGAGGTATCAGAAGCCTGGCAGGCACTGAAATCAACAAGAATGGTGGCCTGAAGCCAGAAGATAAGGCCTCCAAAGAGTTGCTGGCACAACTGTGGAGGTGCCTTCCCTGGGGTGAAGATGGTCTATGTCCTCTCCTCCCTGCCTCCTGGAATATAAGGGAGGTGCAAGATGGCCTGGAAGCCTCAGTGAGGAGCAGGACTGCCCCTTCCAGGCCCTTCATGCCTGTCAGGTGGAGGGGAGGGAGAAAAGACAGCTGCTTTTTAAGGTCCCTGCCTCAGGGGAGGAGCAGGAAGGTAAAGAGAACATGCGAAGAGGTTGAGGACACGGGTTTTGCCAGCGACTGAAGCAACTCCAGCAATATGCACATGATTGTTTTCTTCTTGTGATTTCTAAGTGATAACTAAGAGATGTCTATTTTGTGGTTATTCTTTTTAAGTTACTGTGTTGAAAAACTAAAAGAGAGGTTGGTGTGATTAGGGTTGTCTGTCTCAGGCATCAAACTGGAAGACTTTCTGTTGACAGGAGGAGGAGCTTTACTGAACTGACCAAAAGGCCCATGATTGCCACATGATGGCTGTTTGCTGACCTGCTTCAGAAGCAGGGGAAAGGGTTACATGTTTTGGCTCATATGTGTTTAGAGCATCATGTTTTAGAGAGTTAAGAAAATCGCTTAGCTTGTTGTCTAGTAATGATTGAAGAAAGAGTTTCGCATTAAGTGTTTGATTTGTTGACGTGAAGTCTTATGAAAAGGCTGAGAATACAGACATCTTGATAATCCTCACAGGGGAAGATCACCAACTTTTGTCATAGAAGTTCAACAGGGGGCCTGAGGAAAATAAAACTGCTACTAAGGAAATAAGCAGGTGTAAGTTATAGATTTTCATTATGTAGCATGAATATAGCAGTGATTAAAAGATTTTTTTTTTTAACCTGATAAGGACTAGCTAGCAAGGATCAAGTTAAGTAGTTGGCATTTCAAGGCTGGAGAACACTGGCCCTCTCTCCCTGTGGTTTGCCCCACAGGGAAATGTTAATTCAGTCTCTTTGGGCTTTCTTCCTTGCTTATTTTTATTTTTGATTCATGGCACTGTTTGAGGCATAACTAATGAAAGTCAGTGCAACATTGTTTTGATATTTGAGTTATGTTGTCAATAATAAAGCCATATTACCCCGGTCTTACGATCAAGTTTTTTTTCACAGTGTCTATTGTATCTGACAGAGAGCAAAACTTGAAAATATTGTAACTATATTTATTTAAATTATTTTTTCTTTACCTAGTTTCTTTACCTAGTATAGCTTATTAAAAATATTATAATGATTTTTTTTTCTGGAACTTAGAATGTTTTTGAATCTTTATTCTTTTTCACTTCATACTTTGTAGAAATGTTTAGCCTTGTTGAATTGATGCCAGTAATCTTTTCAGATACAGTACCAATCTGTTTATTTTATATAAAAGATAATTAGACTATCTTAATTTGGTTAGTGAATTTATCTTTTTTTTTTTTCCACTCCACTGGTGTTTTGGATTTTATCTGTGACTAACTTAGCAGACTATATTGAAAAGAGTTAATTTGGAGGTTCCAGTCCAAGATGGCAGCATACTCACTTTCTCCCATAGACATATTGAATCTACAGCTATACTCAAGGCAGTTCCCTCTAAAAGAAATCCAGAAATGGAGTGATTGTTATACATCGGGCATACGAGAAAGTACGCCTGTTGAAGTGGGTAGGAAAGGCTAAGACATGAGACACCCTCTCACCATAAACCCCACCCCTGGCACAGTGACATAACAATCAGTAGGGAACTTGTAACTCCTAGTTTCTCTGTGAGGAGCAAAGAGTTTGGATCCAATATCTAGAACCCCAGCTTTTAAGACTTTCACTGGAGGCACTAGCCCCCATAACACCCAGCTCTAAAAGCCAAAGGGGCTTGTGTCCATGAGACCCACAAGACTACAGCAAACATAGAAGTAGTTCTTAATGGGCTTGCTAGGACTCCCCGTGGCTATTCCTCTAGGGCTCAGCACACAGAGCTGACAGAAACACTCATCTCCCAGTCTTTGCCCAGAAGAGGCCTATTTGCATATGTTAAAACCTGCTGCCTGAGGATCCGGTTCTAATTTAGCACACATCTAGGGTGCTGACTGCCAGTCTCCTCAGAGACTCAGGAGGCAGCGGGTGCCATCTTCTTGCTCTCCCTTTACATCACTGTGGGTTGATGGTGTCTCCTAGAAGAGGCTTTTTCACATGCCTGGCATTCTGGTAGCAGCTTTTGCTGCTACCACCCAGAAGAAACACTTCTTGATTGCCTGTCTCTGATGGCTAGCAGGGCTGGCATTTGTGGATCCCACCAGAAAGTAGCAAACAAAGAAGCAGTTCTTAACACACCATTGTAAAGCAATTATACTCCAATAAAGATGTTAAAAGAAAAAAAGAAACAGTTCTTTTCTGGCTATTCCCAAAGGGCTCAGCTTAGAGGGAGTAGGCAGAAATGCCCAGCTCCCAGTATTTTCCTTAAATAAGTTTCCCTGCCTACTTTAAAAGCTGCTGACTGAGGGACCAGCTTCCAGTCAGCTTGTATCTAGGTGCTGACTGAGATTCTGCCCTTTGGGACACTGATAGGTTTTGGTATACTCTCAACTTCTGGGAGCCACTGAGAACAAAGAAGGCAGCTTGGATGTTCACAAAAGTTTCAGAGAACCAAGAACTCAGGCCAAGCTGAACAATAAGGTTGTTCTCCTAAACACGTAGAGTCAAGGAAAATGAAGAATAAGAGGAATATGTTCCAAAAAAAAAAAAAGAACAAGGAAAAACTCCAGAAACAGAGCTAATGAAAGAGAGATAAGTGAATTTACCTGAAAAGAGTTCAAAATAATAGTCATAAAGATGCTCACTGAGGTGTGCAGAATAATGCATCAACAAAGTGAGAATTGTAAGAGGTAGAAGATAAAGTAACCAAACAGAAATCACAAACCTGAAGAATGCAATAACTGCACTGAAAAACTCAGTAGAGGTGTTCAACAGCAGACTAGATTAAGTGGAAGAATGGATCAGTGAACTCAAAGACAGGGCAGCAGAATTCATCCAAACAGAGGACCAAAAAGAGAAAGGAGTGAAAAAGACTGAAGATACCTTCAGGGACTTAAAAGACACCGTCAAGTGGACCAATATTTGCATTATAGGGGCCTCAGAAGGAGAAGAGAGAAACAGGCAGAAAGTTTATTCAAAGAAATAATGGCTGAAAACTTCCCTATTATGGGGAAAGAAACAGACACCTAGATCCAGGAAGTCCAGAAAGTTCTTAGTATGTTGAATCCAAACAGACCCACACCAAGACACATAAGTAAATTATTAAAAGTTAAAGAAGATCGGGCTTCCCTGGTGGCACAGTGGTTGAGAATCCGCCTGCCGATGCAGGGGACACAGGTTCGAGCCCTGGTCTGGGAAGATCCCACATGCCGTGGAGAAACTAGGCCCATGAGCCACAACTACTGAGCCTGCACGTCTGGAGCCTGTGCTCCGTAACAAGAGAGGCCACGATAGTGAAAGGCCCGCGCACTGCGATGAAGAGTGGCCCCTGCTTGCTGCAACTAGAGAAAGCCCTCGCACAGAAACGAAGACCCAACACAGCCAAAAATAAATAAATAAATATTAAAAAGTCATTATTTAAAAAAAAAAAAACCTTAAAGAAGATCATCTTAATAGCAGCAAGAGAAAATTAACATGTTACGTACCAGGGAACCCCAGTAACACCATCAGTGGATTTTTAGCACAACGTTGGCAAACAAGAAGGGTGTGGCATGATATATCCAATGTGCTGAAAGGGGAAAAAATGCCAACCAAAGAATACTTTACCCAGCAAAGTTGTCCTTCAGAGTTGACGGAGAGGTGAAGAGTTTTACAGATATGTAAAAGCTGAAGGAGTTCATCAACACTAATCTAGCCTTATAAGAAATGCTAAGGGACTTCTTCAAGCTGAAAAGAAGAGATGCTAAAGGTAACAGGAAACATGACAGGATAAATCTCACTGGCAAATGTAAATATATAGTTACATTCCGAATATTCTAATGATGTTACGGTGGTGGGTAAATCACTTCTAAATATAGTATGAAGATTAAAAGACAAAAATATTTAAAATAACTATAGCTACAATAACTTGTTAATGGATAAATAAGATAAAAGATGTAAATTGTGACATCAAAAACATAAAATGTCAGAGTGGGGGAGAGTAAATATATAGAATTCTAGTATGCATTTGAACTTAAGTTGTTTTCAGCTTTAAGTAGACTGTTACAAATATAAGGTGTATTATATAGCCCCGTGGTAACCACAGAGTAAAAACCTATAATAGATAACAAAAAAGTTAAAAAGAAAGGAATCAAAACACACCAGTATAGAAAATCAACAAATTTAAAATGGAAGAGATGAAGAGAAGAAGAAAGGAACAAAGGTGTTACAGAAAGCCAAAAAGCAATTAACAAAATGGCAACAGTAAATCCATATTTATCAGTAATTATTTTAGATATAAATGGACTAAATTCTCCAATCAAAAGACAAAGAGTAGCTGAATGGACTTTTTAAAAAAGAGGCCCAACTAAATGCTGCTTATAAGAGACTCACTTCACCTTTAAGGCCAGAAACAGACTGAAAATGAAGGGATGGAGAAATATATTCCATGAAAATGGAAACCTTAAAGAAAGCAGGGGTAGCTATGCGTATATCAGAATATATAGGCTTTGAGCCAAAAACTGTAACAAGAGGCAAGAAAAGTCATTTCATAATGATAAAGTCATCAATTCATCAAGAGGATATAATAATTGTAAATACTTATGCACCGAGCATAGGAGCACCTCAATATATAATGCAAATTTAACATACCTGAAGGGAGTTAGAAATACAATAATAGTAGGAGACATCAATACCCCACTTTCAACAATGGATGGATCATCCAGAGAATCAATAAGGAAACATTGGATTTGGACATACTACATCATATGCATTTAACATATATTTATAGGACATTCCATCCAAAAACAGCAGAATATACACACTTCTTAAAGCACATGAAACATTTCCAGGATAGATAATATGTTATGCTATAAAACAAGTTTTATTAGGTTTAAGAAGATTGAAATCATGTCAACCATGTTTTCCGACCACAGTGGTTTGGAACAAAACAATAACAGGAAGGAAACTGGAAAATTCACAAACAGATGGAGATTTAAAAAACATGCTCCTGGGCTTCCCTGGTGGTGCAGTGGTTGAGAATCTGCCTGCTAATGCAGGGGACATGGGTTCGAGCCCTGGTCTGGGAGGATCCCACATGCCGCGGAGCAACTGGGCCTGTGAGTCACAACTACTGAGCCTGCACGTCTGGAGCCTGTGCTCCGCAGCAAGAGAGGCCACGATAGTGAGAGGCCCGTGCACCACGATGAAGAGTGGCCCCCACTTGCCGCAACTAGAGGAAGCCCTCTCACAGAAACGAAGACCCAACACAGCCAAAAAAATAAAATAAATAAATAATTAATTTTAAAAAAAAACCAACATGCTCCTGAACAACCAGTGGATCAAAAAAGATATCAAAAGAGAAATTAAAAATACCTTGAGACAAATAAAAATGGAAAACCACATACCAGAACTAATATGAAGCAGCAAAAGCAGTTCTAAGAGGGAAGTTCATAGTGTTAAATGCCTACACATTAAGGGAAAAAAAAGAAAGATACCAAATGAACAACCTAACTTTACACCTCAAAGAATCATGTAAAGAAGAACAAATTAAGCCCAAAGTTAGTAGAAGAAAGGAAATAATAAAAATCAGTCAGGAAATATATGATACAGATTGAAAAGACAATAGAAAAGATTAGTGGAAATGATTAATGGTTTTTTGAAAAGCTAAACAAAATAGACAAACCTTTACCTGGATATAACAAAAAAAGATAAATGTCTGAAATAAAATTAGAAATAAGAAGGGAGTCATTACAACTGATATCACATAAATACAAAGGATCATGATAGACTACTATGAACAATTATACACCAACAAATTGGACATCCTAGAAGAAATGGATAAGTCCTAGAAACATTCAACCTACCAAGACTGAATCAGGATGAAATAAAAAATCTGAACAAACTACTAGTAAGGAGATTGAATCAGTAATCAAAAACCTCACAACAAAGAAAAGTCTCGGAACAGATGGTTTCACTATTTAATTCTGTCTCATATTCAATGATGAATTAATGCCAATATTTCTCAAACTCTTTCAAAAAATAGAAGAGGAGAGAACACCTCCAAACTCAACACCTCCAAACTCATTTTACATGGCCAGTATTACCCTGATACCAAAACCAGACGAGGACACTTCAAGAAAAGAAAATTACAGGGCAATATCCTTAAAGAACATGGACACAAAAATCCTCAATAAAGTATTGGCAAACCAAGTTCAACAATATATTAGAAGGATTATATACCATGATCAATTGGGATTGATTCTAGGGATGCAAGGATTGTTCACCTTCCACAAATCAGTCAACATGATACATCATATTAACAAAATGGAGAAAAAAAAATCATATGATCATTTCAATAGATGCAGAAAATGCTTTGACAAATATCAACATCCACTCATGAAAAAAATCTCAACAAATTGGGTGTTAAGGGAATGTACCACAACATAATAAAGGCCACAAAGTGCAAGCCCACAGCCGATACCATACTCAACAGTGAAAAGGTCAAAGCTTTTCCTCTAATATCAGGAACAACAGGGATGCCCACTCGCGTCACTTTTGTTTAACATAGTACTGAAAATCCAAGCCAGAGTAATTAGGCGAGAAAGAGAAATAAAAGGCATCCAAATATCAGAAGAATTAAAACTTGTTCACGGATGACATGATATTATACAGGAAAACCTAAAGACTCACCGAAAAACTGTTAGAAGTAATAAATGAATTCAGCAAAGGATACAAAAATCAATATAGGCATACTTCATTTTATTATGCTTTGCTTCATTGCGCTTTGCAAATATTGTACGTTTTTGTTTGTTCGTTTTACAAATTGAAGGTTTGTGGCAACCCTGTGTTTCTATGCCATTTTTCTAATAACATTATTTTAAAATTAAGGTATGTACATTTTTTAAGACATAATTGTACACTTAATAGAGTACAGTATAGTGTAAACATAATTCTTATATATACAGGGAAACCAAAAAGTTCATGTGATTTGCTTTATTGTGATACTAAATTTATTGTGGTGGTCTGGAACTGAATCCCCAATATCTCTGTATACAAAAATCAGGTGCATTTCTATATGCTAACCACAAACCTATCCAAAGTAGAAATTAAGAAAACAATCCTATGTACAGTTGCATCAAAAAGAATTAAAATACCTGGGAATAAATTTAACCAAGGAGGTAAAAAATATCTCTACACTTAAAATTATAAGACATTGATGAAAAAACTTGAGGAAGACAAAAGTAAATGGAAAGATATTCTGTGCTCGTGGATTGTAAGAATTAATATGGTTAAAATGTCCATACTGCCCAAAGCCATCTACAGATTGAATGCAATCCCTATCAAAATTCCAATGGCATTTTTCACAGATATAGAACAAACTATCCTAAAATGTATGTGGATCCACAAAGACCCCGAATAGCCAAAGCCGTCTTGAGAAAGAAGAGCAAAGCTAGAGGCATCACACTTCCTGATTTCAAACTATATTACAAAGCAGTAGTAATCAAAAGAGTATGGTGTTGGTATAAAACACACGTATTTAAATGGAACATAATAGAGAGTCCAGAAATAAACCTGTGCGTATATGGTCAATTAACTTACGACAATGGAGGTGCAAATATACTGTGGATAGATGATAGTCGCTTCGATAAATAATGTTGGGAAAATTGTACAGCCACATGCAAAAGAGCGAAACTGGACCCCTATCTTACACCACACACAAAAACAACTCAAAATATATTAGACTTTAATGGAAGACCTGAAAACATAAAAGTCTTAGATGAAAACATGGGTGGTAATCTCCTTCACCTTGGTCCTGGTGATGAATTTTTGGGATTTAACACCAAAAGCAAAGGCAACAAAAGCAAAAATAAACAAATGGAACTACATCAAACTAAAAGGCTTCTGCACAGGAAAGGAAACTGTCACCAAAATGAAAAAGGCAACCTATAGAATGGAAGAAAATATCTGCAAATCATATCTGATGAGGTTAATATCCAAAATACGTAATGAACTCATACAACTCAATAGCAAAAATATCAAAGTCTGATTTTAAAAATGAGCAGAAGAACTGAATAGACATTTTTCCAAAGAAGAAATCCAAGTGACCAACAGGTATATGAAAAGGTGTTCAACATCAGTAATAATCACGGAAATGCAAGTCAAAACTCATTGAGATACCACCTCACGTCTGTCAGAATGGGTATCATTAAAAAGACAAGAGATGACAAGTGTTGACCAGGATGTAGAGAAAAGGGAACCCTTGTGTGCTGTTGGTGGGAGTGTAAATTGCTGCAGCTACTATGGAAAGCAGTACAGAGGTCCTAAGAAAATTAAAAATAGATCTGCCATACTATCCAGCAATCCCACTTCTGGGAATATATTCATACAAAAGGGGTGCAAACTTTTAGTCATGAAGTGAATAAGTTAGCAGGATCTAATGTAAACATGGGGTGATGGTTATTCAGAACACTGCCTGTACAACTGAAGTTTGCTGAGAGTAGAATTTGAATGTTTACATGAAAAATAAAAAGATAAATATGTGAGGAGGTGGATCTGTCAATTGAGTAAATGGGGGGGGTCCTTTAACATGCACACATGTATCCAGTCTCCACAGTGTACGCTGTAAATGCTTACAGATTTATTTGTCAAATATATCTCAATAAAATTGAAAAGAAAAAGGAAACAAAAAAAGTTAATTTGCATGTATTGTAGCAGAGCCTTCTTTTTTTTTTTTTTTTTTTTATTTGTACATTTTTATTTTTAAAAAGAGGGAGGGAGGGAGAGAGAGGGAGGAAAAATGTAGCAAAAAGGGCAAAATATTAACCTTTGTTAATTTGGTATATAGATGTGTAATATAATATTTTCCGGACATTTCTGTGTATTTTAAATGTTCAATACTAATTTTAAATAGAGATATATACTATATGTGAAAATAAAAGGAGAGTTTGGGGTATTTTGAAATAGATTAAAAGAGTGGAACCTAATTTAAATAGCAGAGCCTTCTTGAACCTTTTTTTTTTTTTAGTGTACGAGAGGTTTTTTACTAGAATTATGATTGTTGACTAGAGGTCATGGTGTTTCCATTCCTAAGTATGGTGCACCAGCTCAGAATTCCCTGCAGGAATTCTTGGAGCAGAGGTATCCTGTGACCCTATGACTAAAACCAAGGTGGAAATGCAGATTCTCTATTACGGTTTCAGATGCTCCCGCCTGTGGAGGACTGTTCTGCATTCATTTTTACTCTTGCTTTCTATCTTTCATCCTGTAATTCCTGCAGTTTACTTGTGAGATTCTAGGGCTTGGCATTAACTATATACTTCTTTCAGATTGTATTTTGTCTTTTTTTTTTTCTTCTCTCTGAAGAAATTTCATAAGATTGAAAACCAACATTTGGCAAATAATTATCTAAATCATTGTGCAAAGAACACAGTGTTTTGCTTTTTTTCTTGTGTTTATTATATTGGGTTGGCCAAAAAGTTCGTTCAGGGTTAGGATTAGTTCTTTAAGTAGTAAGTATTCTTTTTTTTTTTTTTTTTTTTCCAAACTTTCATTATTCTAGTTCAGTCTTTCACAAACATACTGTACAGGGTCTTATATGGTATAAAACAAAGGAAAACATCTCTGTCTATTGAATTTAACACAACACCAAAACAAAGCAATTAAGACTTTGGGGAATTAAGCAGTAAGTATTCTTGAAGAGGCAGTAGGTACATCATGAGTCTAAGCCTGTGATCTCTGGGGCCACACTGCCTGGCATGCAGCCCGCTGTGCCCTCAGCAGGCGTCCCACCTTCTGCGGTGCTGCCCACCCAGTGTCTCTGTTCGTCATCTGTAAAATAGAGATGACAGTAGTACCTCCTTTTGTGCTGTTGTTCAGAGGGGGTGTATAAATGAGTTACTTCATGTAAACAGAATGATAAGAAGGGCTTGCGTATATATAAAGTAGAGATTCTTTGGCATATATGTGATTATGATAATTTTTTTTAAATTGCTGTTATATATACTGCTTGCACACACACGTATTCAGAAATAATTAGTGCCTGTAGAAAAACAGCTACCTATAGGAAAACAAAGTAGTTGGTAGTGACAATATATATAATATGTTTTAAAATAAGATCCTTCAATCATTGTGGAAAGAGCATAGGGTGCAAGTAAAAATCTAACAGAATCAGTAACACCAGTGACTAACATTTCTTGAAGATTTACTAAATGCCATACACTGTGCTCAGTTCTTTCCGTTTTCAAGAACTGTTTCCTCATCTGGCTAGTTATACAATATTGGAGAATTTTCTTAACCTCTCTCTAAGCTCTGATTTTATAATGTATGAGGTGGGTATTGATACCTGTTCTTTCTACGTCAAAGGGATATTATTAGAATAAAATAAGATAATGTAGTGAAATGATCAGTGAACATAATTTTATGAGATAATACATTGGTAAATTATATAACATGTAGTCATAATGGTGATTAACAGCTGATCTTGATTTCTCTTAAGATCACAGATGTGTTAGGAGCTGCTGACTTTTCTGAGTATAGGTAGTTTACGAATTTAAAAAAATGTGCGTTTATATGAATTTATAATTTATCTACCTACCTATCTATCTATGTGTCTAGTCATTGATAAGTCAGGGCTCTTGTGAAGTACCTGTATGTCCCTTGTTATGAATTGTCTTCCTGTCATACGTGGAAGTTTTCTTCTTTGTATAATGTTGGTATCCTTGCTGTATGTTTATGATTAATACTCAATTATCTCTGTAGGCCAAGTAATGAGCCCATACCCAAATCCTCTTATTTGAGTGTTCTACCTATCAACAGTGTACAGGTTTTATTCTTGACTACAACTCTGAACCCATTTTACAATTATCTGTTTGCCTGTCTGCTGATCAGATTGTAAGGCCCGCCATGACATGGCTTGTTGCCTTCTTCGTATCCTTGGCACCTGGTGCTTGGCTAGGTAGAGCAGGAAACACGTAATCAGGACATATTTATGGAATAAGTAAACTAAGAAAGGATAGTCAGGAAGTCATACTGATCTCAGAGGAGCCTGTATTTCTAAGAATCAGAAAACTGATCTTCCGAGAAATCTTTAAAAAGGAGATTACTAACCTAGAAGGATTTGGCCTCTAGGAAGAGAATGTATTGCCAAACAAGTTAAAATTTGAATGCTTTATTTGTCCCTGATTGGAGGGTATAAAATATAAATGTACCAACTATTCTGAAGCTTTTCTTTTAACTAAGCTTAATACATTATAATTTGTTGAACAGAGGCGGGCTAGCAGAAAGACTAAATGGACTGCAGAATCGAGAGAGATCTGCCATTTCTTTGTGGAGACATCAGTATCTTTCTTACCAAAGGACACTTTCAGGTAAGGCTTGCACTGGCATCTGTGAGTAAAGAAAATGCCAGTTAAAAAGTATTTTTACATTAAAATATATGAAGTTGATCATCACTATTTTTACACCTTTTTCTCTAGGTATCCAAAGATCTGAGTGGGACAGTTCTATATTACACCTTTTTCTTGCTCTGTCCCAGTAGCTTTCAGACTTTTGTGACTGTGACCCACAGTAAACAGTACATCTTACGGCATCTCCCAGTACACACACGACATTCACACATATCACTCACACACACACACACACACACACACACACACACACCCCTGAAACAAACATTTAATAAACAACACTAAGCTCAGTGATGTACCAAAATCCTAGTCTCACTAAATTGATGCAGGACCCTCCTAATGAGTTGCAACATTACAGTGAATTAACCAAATTGTCAAGCACAGAGCTGAGAGAGTGTCTTCTGGAGGTTGGACTAGAAAAATACCAAGACAAACTAGTGTGCCTGGGTGCCTGGACCAAAGGGAAAAGATGACCTTTCGTTTGGCTCATTGGCACCAAATAGCTTATTTGGAATGTTCCTTATGTTTTCCCTTCTTTAATTTGGGAATAGAAGGTATTCATGGTATTTAATTATACCATGAATAAAAGACAAAAACAAAACAAAACAAAAAACCAGAGCCAAAAATTAATCCATTAATTTGAAAATATGAATGCGACCATCTCTAATAGATTTTTCTGTTAGAAGTCTCTGTATTTAGGAATTTGGGTTTTGTTTGTCTCTTAGATGAATTTATTTTTCAGATCTGTGAATCCTCCCCTTGATGTCTTGTAGTAAGTTGTGTCTTTTTCTTTACTTTTGATATAACTCATTATAAACATATATTAGGAAGAACATTTCACTCTTTGGTGTTTTGTTTCCTGTGTGGCCTGGCAGAAGAATTTTCTTCTTTCAACATAAGAAAAGTTTTTTCTCATTTCTGTATGTGTGTAGCAACTGAATAAATGAGAGAAAAACTTGCAAATATTAAGTAGAGGTAACTCCCTCTCTCCCCAATCCCAAGAACTAAAATTTAGTAAACAGCTGAAATTCAGTGATGGATTTGTTAAAATATCTCTGTAATTAAACTCTCCAATCCTCTTAATTTCCCTGTCAAAAATGAGTATAACTGTAGACCCTTGCCTTATGAACTGTGCTAATAATAAATCAAACTGCATGGGAAGGATGTGCAGCTCTAGGATGGCCCTGGGACTTGATAGACTGTGGAGACACAGAAGCACTGTCATTCTGAGGTTGGTTTCACTGCTGCCGGATCTGGAAGTTCAGAAGCAACCAAGAGCAGCAACTCCTCCTCCCCTTAGGGTGTGGATGTACCTTTGGGTTTGCACCGTACCACAGTCAGAATCCCATCTTATTCCGTTCAGACTCAAGAGCGTTATTGAGCTTTGGTTAATTTTGAATGACCAGGGGACTGTGTCGGGCTTGATTTTTCCTTCTGATGGGTTTGAGAAATCTAGGAGTTAGTAGTAATTTATGAACCACATCTTGGTTTTTGTCCTGAATATTAAGTGTAGTATATCTCACTGAGTCTACCTTTATGTCCCTCAGATATGAGAAATTATGGTTTACAAAATTAATCTGTAATTGTAATAATTTAGCCTGAGGCCTTTCTTCCCAAGTTTCTTATATTTGAGGAGTATTATTTAATTATTCCACAGTTGACAGGGACATGGAGCCCACTTACTAACTTGAGATATTTGAGGGGATGTCTTCAACATATCTTTCTGCCTTTTTAAAAAAACTTTTCATTTGAAGATAATTGTAGATTCACATTAAACTAATGCCATTCTGAGAAATAACACAGTGGCTTCTTGTGCCCCTCACCTCGTTCCACCAAGGATGACGTTTTTCCTATCTCTAGTACGCTGGCACAACCAGGAATTGATCCAGATACAATTCACCAACCTTATTCAGGCTTTACCAGCTTATATGCACTCGTGTGTGTGTGTTTTGTTTATGTAATTTTATCACCTGGGTAGATTCATGTGCCTATTACCACAGTCAAGATACAAGACACTCATCATCAGGGTCCCTCGTGCTCCCTTTTAGCCACCTCTTCCCACCTAATGCCTTTCAACCACCAGTGTGTTCACCATTTCCATACTATTGTCATCGCAGAAATGTTCCATAAATGAAATAATATGGTATGTAACCTTTGGGGAATTGACTTTTTTCACTCAACACCATTCCCTTGTGATTTATCCAAGTTTGTGTGTATATCAGCAGTTAGTTCCTCTTACTCTGTGATATGGATGTACCACACTTTGTGCACCTGTGGAGGGACATTTGGACCTTACAAATAAAGGTGCTGTGAACAAGATTTTGAGTGAACATAGGTGTTTAATTTTCTGGTATAAATGATCAAGGGTGCAGTTGCTGGGTGTTATAGTAAGTGCTTGTCTAGTTTTGTAAGACATTGCATATTAATATCAAATATTTCAGTGAGTATCTCTAACACATGTTTCTGGCTTTAAGAAAAAAATTTTTTTAACACCTTTAGTTTGTGGATTTCAACTCTTCTTTTCTTCCCTCATGGATAGCTTACTTTTCTGGGCTGTTTTATAACTCTTACTTATACCATTTAATAATCAGTTTTGTTTACCTTGTTAGTACCTTCTAGTACATTTCAGTATAAAAGACGTACATCTCAAGACATACATCTTGTTAGTACCTTCTAGTACATTTCAGTATAAAAGACATACATCTCAAGGTTCTTCAAACTTGAGTAAATTTTTATGTGTGCCTGTTTTCTTGGTTTTTGTTGTAGTTGTTTTTTGATACACTCAGGAGAGATTGAGCTTTGCTGTTGAAAGAACAGAGAGAAGCATGTGTACTGCACATGAAGGCCAATATAGATGGGTGTGTTGGATGAAACACAGTGAAGAGAAGGCAGAGGGTAGACCACTCAGGGCTTGGAGGCCACTATTGGATTTTATTCCAATGTGATGCCTTGCAAATATGCAATTTAAAATATGGCTGTGGAATAGAGAATTGTGATTATAGAAACAAGAGAAAAATATTTCCTAGATTTCTTTTCAGGAACCATTTTATTTCTCTTCTTCCTATTTGAGGGGAAACAGTTTTCCAACACTAGTTTGCCATTTACCTGGATGGCAATGGCCAGTTTCTATTAAGTGATATTCAGAGTATTTCTCATGTTTATCATCTCATTTAATCCTCACAGCAGACCTTCCAGTTAGGTTCTCTGATCCTATTTTAGAGACAGAGAGAATCTGGACAGGCAGGGTCCTGTGTTCTGGCTAGCAGGTGGCAGAGTCAGATTTATATCAAACAGTCTCCCTTGGTGGCCCGTGATCGTGGCCCATCTTGTTCTGGGTAGATTGCTGGGAAGGCAGATCCAGGCACTGAGGACATGAGCCCGTGTTGTGCCCGACTTCTGTAGATGTGAGTGTAATGATTCCTTTGTCTGACCTCTGTTTAGTAGCAGTGCAACAAATATTTTCACAATATGTTTGATATCTATGTTTTTAAGACTAATAATAGTTACAGATATTCTTGGATGAAAAAAAACAGTGAACTTCTTATACTGTTCAGGAAGAGTGTAAAGAAAAAAAAGAAGAAAGAAGAAGTGAAACAAAAAAAATGATGGGTTTGAGATAAATTATTTTTCACAAGATTTTTGTTCGTAGAAGTTCCCTCTAAACTTCAGAAAGAAGAAGGGGGTGGATAAGAAAGGAGGGAAATCAATGAAGTGCAGTAGCATTTACTGTCATCCAAAGCAGAATTCTCTCTGGATTTCCTTGTCCTTCACCTTGCTGCCATTGAACATGTTGGCAGTGCTCACTGAGTGCGTGTGTGTGAGCTCTGGCCTGTGAGGACAGATGTGCTTTAGGTTTCTGTGCACGTGTATGTGTTTCAAAAGCAATAAGTGTGTCACCTTGAATTTAGATTGGTGGTATCAGAGCAAAGCATGAACCTAGTTATTCACATTGGCATTAGCATTTAATAGCTTTTGGATTAAAAGGATTTTAATTTTTTTTTACCATTTTGCCACTGAGTCGTGGTCAGCTGAAACTTTGTAAAGTGTAGGCCACAAAATACTGTAAATACCTCTGTCCGTGCCTTTTGCCAGCATTGCTCACCAGCATCCTGATACAGCCACATGGGAAATCTTGCGTCCGCATGCACTGCTAACCAGCCCTTGGGTGTCCCATATAGTTGGCAAACAGCCCCTGTGGGCTCACCTAGATGAAATACTGAGTTTCCTTAAAATATCAGTAAATTCACACAAGGCTGCCTATCTGCCAGAGAATAATTATTTCCTTATTTTTCCCACCGTGATTTTTTCAAAATTACATTCACTACCTTATTGTTTTCCAGTGCCACAGTTTATTACACACTCCACTGCCAAAGCTTTTGTTGTTGTTTTGTGGGGTGTTTGCTTTTTATTTGTTGTTGTTTTCTCCTCCAGAGAACAATCTCTAAATTCAGGGGAGGGGAGAATTTGCTGTTTATAATTTCTCCTTGGCTTTCTGGATGCCAGACTTGAAAGTTTTTCAGAGATGATGCAAGTAGGTGAGACACTGGAGTTTAGACTGATGTAGATAATACAAGTGATGGCTCCCACTGAATGCACCTCCTGTCAGGCCCTGAGTGAGGAGTGCACACAGCTCTCACAGCAATCCTGCGGAACTGCACTATGCCTTCCAAATCCTAAAAGTATCCAAACATTTTACTTTCTAGTCCCTAGAGTCAGAGATTATTTGTTAAGTGAAGAAGGCTGATTTGGAGGCAGGAGACAGGGCCTCACTCTTTAAATGTTAAGTTTTTCACTGCCTATTCTTGATAAACAAAAGGCTGTTTTTTGGGGGGGGGGGTGTTTAAGGTCACTTCAATTAGCTAATTAGAAAACACTGATTCTGCTTTAAGTTGTATTGTAGAAGGTAAGCAACCAAGCAGTTTCAGTGTCTTTTTCTGTGAAATTGTCATGTACGTCACTTGTGCAGAGGGACATTTTTTATATGCCCATATTTCTGTGCTAATTTTAGTTATATGAAATAAATGTTATTCTCCCTCACTGCTAATTTTCTGGTGCTTAGAATCTGGTGGTGGAGATGGGATGGTGGCAAGAGAGAGGCACAGGCAAGGAACTGGACAGTTCGTCCTTCGTTTATTCCTTCCACAGGTGTTTATTGAGAGTCTGCTGTGTCCCAGACAATGTACACCATGCCACTACACTCACGGAACTTGCATTGTGTTGAGTGAGATAGATGGTAAGCCAAGGAAAAATACAGGTACAGGTTGGCACAGTGCAGGATCTGTGAGGCATTGTGGAGGGGCGCTCTGCTGGACAGGCCGTGGAGGAGAGCTTCACATTTACAGTGGATGCCTCCAGTCTCTGTCTAGTTTCCAGGGCAGAATATCAAAGAAATGTGGCTAAAGAGTTATGGAACAATGGTTTTGTTACTTATTAATTTTTGCAAGAAAAATTATAATTTAACTGAGATTTTGAATAGCCCATATTTTTCTTGTTTCTATCTTTTTTCAGTTTTATCGAGATACAATTTTTTTCAGTTTTATTGAGATATAATCACTGTAAGTGCAAGGTGTAAAGCATAATGATTTGATACGCATATATGTATCATCACAAGTTTAATCAATATCCATCGTCTCATATACATACAAAAGAAAAGAGAAAGAAAAAATAGACTTTCTCCCTTGTGATGAGAACTCTCAGGATCTATTAACAACTTCCGTACCTACCACACAGCAGCCTTAACTTAGTCACCGTGCTGTACAGCACATCCCTAGTACTTATTTATCTTAGAACTGGAAGTTTGTGCCTTTTGACCACCTTCCTCCAATTGCCCCTTCCCCCAACCCTGCCTCTAGTGACCGCAAATCTGATCTCTTTTTCTATCAGTTTGGTTTGTTGGTTTTTTTGTTTTTGTATGTGTGTTTTTTTAGATTAAAGTGAGATCTCATATAAGTGAGATCATACTGTATCTGTCTTTCTCTGACTTAGCATGACTTCAGGGTCAATCCATATTGTTGGAAATGGCAGAACTTCCTTCTCTTTTATGCCTGAATAATAACATTCCAGTGTGTGTGTGTGTGTGTGTGTGTGTGTGTGTGTGTGATGTATACACACTAGGATATTTTATATATATGTAGTATATAAATATATATGTATATCTCTCTCACACTTTCTTTATCCATTCATCCATTGATAGACACTTTGGTTATTTCCATATCTTGGCTATTGTCAACAATGCTGCAATGAACATAGGGGTGCAGCTATCTCTCTGACATCGTGTTTTCATTTCTTTCTGATGTGTTCCCAGAACTGGAATTGCTGGATCATATGGTAGTTCTAGTTTTAATTTTTTGAGGATCCTCCATTACTGTTTTCCACAGTGGCTGCACCAGTTTACATTCCCACCAACAGTGCACAAGGGTTCCTTTTTCTCCACATGCCAACCAGCATTTATCAATCTTCTTGATGATAGCCATTCTGACAGGTGTGGAGTGATAGCCCATTGTGGTTTTGATTTGCATTTCTGTAATGATTAATGATGTCAAGTATCTTTTCATGTACTTATTGACCTGAATAGCCCATATTTTAAATATTTTTCCACTTGAACAAAATCATTACAATTGAAAGGTTTTTTTTTAAAAGGTTATTATTGAAATTCAATAGGGAGCAGTCTATTTGGTATA